>NC_041382.1:708787083-708937137 GCF_002162155.2 Triticum dicoccoides | reverse complement strand
AGGTTGCTGCCGGTGAAGAGGACGGTGGGATTCTCTCAGTGGAGGTGCCCAAGTGGAAACAATGGATGTTAGTAGAAATTAGCGGCATGGCATGGCGGGTCTCATTTGGCCTCGTGTGTGGAGTCCCGCGACTTCTCGTGGCTCAATCCGACTATCTTGTGTCCATGCGAGTTGTTTTTGCGGTGCTAGCGGAGCTGCCGGTGGCAGATCGTGGTAGTGTGAGGCGTTGTTGTGGCGAAGTGGCCCATGTGGTTGATCCGCCTTTAGGCCAATGGTCATTCCTAGATCTATATTTGCTATCACTTGTGATAGGGGTGCGAGGCTATCAAAGCATCCCCAATGTGGGATGTTGGCTGTGCTATTGACCTTCCTCTATTGTTAAACGATATGTGATCAGTGTCCCATTTGCTACTTGGGTGCCCTTTGCTCCACAAGCCACTCTTGTTGGTAATGTCCACGTCAAAGTCGTGCACGCCGGCATCATCATTTTTGGATTAGAAAGTGAAAGCGACAACACATGTGACTTTGTGTTTGGTGGTGCTTTCTTGAGTGTCTAGTCTCGAGCTTTGTGATGAAACACCTATGTTTGGCCTTAATTGGTTTATTAGCAACGACGGTGTCACATTATTCCCTTGTTCAAGGCATTGGCTGGATTTTGCTCGCACGTGATCTTTAATTTATGATCCAACTTTAAGTGGTTGGATTCGGCAACAGGCAGTGCTTGTGCGTTGTTTATTTCATGAAGGTGCTGCTTTTGGAGAATCATTCTTGCATCCATGTGCGTCAAGGGATGGTCGGTGTTGCTACTTGTTGCAAATCACCGTTGCTTTTTCTCTTTTAGTTTCTAAATATTTGATTATATGCATCCTCGATATAGTGACGTTGTTGCAAATGTCAGTTCTAACTGATACCTTCGTGACTTTTTATATATTATCCACTATTGAAAAACCAAGAGTGCATCTTATGAACCTCTATTCGGTTTTGGTAATTAACTAAATTAACAAACCAATTATGTACCAATATTTTTTCAAATTTATTGTAGAAAATCAGTTCTCATATTTGAGTGGCAACATCACCTACTTTTTGTTCCTTCAAGTGGTTGCCCACCTGCTCCGTATGTGGTCCATAGTAAAATCTCTACAAGGACTTATATTTAGGAACGGAGGGAGTACTTTATAGTCTTTTGGTTAAGCCAAGATTTATATTTGAGTTCAGGACATTTTGTACAATAATGAGGGGTGCTTGAACCCAAAGATAAGATCCTCAACCAAAATCCTCATGTATTGCACTATTGCCACTCAACTTGTCAGTTTTTCATTGCCTTGGTACTTCCGAGTTTTTCCATCTAGCACTACCGAAGTACCGAGTTTGTGGCCACAACTACTACCTAAACTAGTTACTAGGAGTAGTAGTGGGTCTTTTCTTAGACCATCAGTTGGGGGTTGAGAGAGGTAATTAGCAATGCAAAACTAGGTTGTGGAATGGGGCTACGGAGAAGGGGAGCACAATGAAGGAGGAGCAAAATGAGAAACAAATACATTCTCTTTAAGATGAGCGGGTGATTTTTAATTTTTTAAATGATGAAGAAAGAGGGATCACGAAGAAGAAGGAGGCCAATGAAAACCATACATTAGAAGAAACAAAACATTCAAAAGGCATTGTATATAATTATGAAGGAATACTTGCTAGTATAATGAAATGACAACAAGATACAAAGCTAACAGAAAAGAAAATCAAAAAGCATACTTGTCACCTTATTCCTTGGACTACATTGTTGCTTAGCAAAGCTTGAAATTTGCACTAAATCACCGGTAAGGCAACGGGATATTTACAAATGCCCCGTCATAGTAGGCTCTGAAGACCGGAGAGCGGCCTTCCTGGACGCAGCGGCAGCTGATCGTAGATATCCTGTCGCTCGTCCAATTGAGGTGATCCGTGCGCTGAAATCATTTCAAGTGCGGTAAGTGAGATGCAGCGGCTGATACAATGGAATACATTGGTCTTGTGGGTTTCGGCTCTGACTTGGACGGGCCCTTTTCGTTTACCCCCACACCTGGGCCCTGTCCTGTGTCTCCTCCCAATCCCCTCCCCACTGTTCGCGCAAGCTCCGCGCTGTGCCGGCGAGAAATTGGGCGCTGGATCTGAGCATGGCGACCCCTGGAACGACGACGACGACGTTGCCCTCTGGGTGAGTAGATTTCTGCTCTTATCATTGTTTTTACTTTGGCTCAAGGGCTCACGAGTCCTCCGGCGCTTCCTGTACAACCTTTGGTTCGATCGGGGGGCGGAGTTGTGGCGTCCGCAGGTTCCAGCGAGGGGGCACGCACTGTCGACTCATGCAGCGCGATTCACTCGTACCGCCCCGGTGTCCCGACTGCGACAAACACCATCATCCGCGTGGGGTGGAAGCGCAGGTACCTAATTCATCTCTTTCTGACTGCACAGAGCCGCAATTCGTTGTGAATTTTTTTGATTGTGCTTTGATATATCCTTTTCGGGATTACACTTCTAGTACTAGTAATTGCATCTTAAACCTATGCAGTTTGGTCTGAAGCCAAGTTTATTCTAGACATTGAAAGAAAATGTGTGAGTTATCATGTGAGCATCTACATCTCTCCGTGCATAGAAAATGATAACGAAAACACTCTGGATGGACTAGTAGTAGCAGTGGGATTACTAGTGCTTGCAGGATTATTGTCTCCGGACGATCTTAGCCTAATGCATTGTGGATGGTTTTTATTTGCCATGTGGGTGTAAAGTTTTTAAGCACCAGGAGTGTAGATAACCGGGGATTTAGACATAGTATAGTCGTGATTTTGGTGTGGGTAATTTTTCAAACAATTTATCCTGTTTGTTTGTTTTAGTTACATTTTTTAATTCAAGTGATCGTGTATACTAAAATGCAGGCCAAGAGGCCCACGCGGCCCAGATGAGAGGGCAGTAGTAGTTGATCGTGTGCCGGCGCTGGAAGCTGCAATCCGAGGATTCACTGGTAGGGTGACCGAGGTTGTTGTCAACCCGACGCTTGGTACAGTATTTGATTCGCTTGCAGAGGCGTATGAGTTCTACAATCTGTATTCATGGGAGGTTGGCTTTGGGATTCGTTACGGCAAGAGCGGGCAGAATGTCAATGGGACCAAATGCATGCAGGAGATCGTCTGTGGGTGTGCTGTAAGTTTCTGTAATTGGTTTCTTCTGTTTATGCTCCATATGTTCAATTACTTGCATTATTCAAAAACAGCTGACCTTTGAATGTCAATTGCTTGCTTTGAATACAAATCCAGAGGAAACCAGAGAGGGAGAACAGCTCATCGATTAGGAGCAACTGCGTTGCCATGATTCGTCTGCACCGGACAGATGACGGGGGGTGGTATGTGTCGGAAAACCGTGCTTCCCACAACCATGTGTTGCTTAGGACCTGTGCTGAGAAGCTGCACTGTCCATCGCACCAGCACATTGACACATACACAAAGGATCTGGTGAAACAGCTGCGGCAGAACAATGTTAATCTGGGGAAGGTTTACAGTATCATTGGCAGTCTGTTTGGCAGAATGGAGAATGTACCGTTTACAAAGAGATGCCTTAGAACTTTTTGTGGGAAGCTTAGTACGGAGCAGGCGGACAATGATGTGCGCAAGACTATGGTTGCATTCTCTGAGCTTGGGGCAAATGATCCGGAGTTTTCGTATGTTGTTGAGGTTGACAAAGAAAGCAAGATAAAAACACTGCTGTGGACTAACGGCAGGAGCAAGATGCAGTACCACAATTTTGGGGATGTCATAACATTTGACACTACTTACAAGACAAACCTCTACGACATGCCCTTCGGCCTCTTCGTTGGGGTGAACAATCACTTCCAGAGTATAATCATGGGTGGTGTCATGATGAGGGAGGAAACAATTGAGAGTTTTAATTGGGTATTCACCGAATTCGTTAGGCTGATGGGTGGCAAGCCTCCAAAAACAATACTGACAGGTTGGTTGCTCTCACGCGATGCCATGCTCTGCCCCCTCTTTTCCGCTTGATAGGGTTTTCCAATTGTAGCTAGTGTGAGGTGCGTGTCTTTGCTACGTACATGTGCAATGGCCGATTACACATTTTTTAGATCAAGCACGAGCAATGCTATTCAACAGACGATGCCAGATACCACACATCGGTGGTGCAAGTGGCATGTGCTTCGGAAGGCGAAGGAGCACCTCGGGCCGCACTACACTAAACGCAGTGATTTTAGGGCTGCGTTACACAAGGTGGTTAATGAGATGCTCACTATTGACGAGTTCGAAGAGGCCTGGGCCGGACTACTTGACAGATACAAGCTTCATAACAACACGTTTTTGATCCAAATATTTGAGGTCAGGCACAAGTGGGCGAAGCCTTATTTTAGTGGCAAATTTTGCGCAAAGCAAACCAGTACGCAAAGGAGCGAAAGCGCGAACCATCTGTTGAAGGGCTACATCCCGCCTGCATGCCCGATGAACCTTTTTGTGAAGCAGTACAGCAAGCTGCAGTTTGATCGGGAGGCTGAAGAAGGGTTCCAAGAGAAGAGAACCAGGCTGGTACGTGCAACAACGAATTTTTGCAGCCATGTGCATCCGTCCTGGGAGGGTTCCATTGCTGCTAATCATTTTTGTTGTCTTATGGCAGGGTGGTGTAGTTCTCAGATACAATTTCCCATTGGAGGAGCATGCGAGCCAAGTATATACCCGGACGATGTACGAGATGTTTGGTCAGGCTTTGTATCAGGCAGGTAGGTATGATGTTGAGGAAGTAGGCGGGGCGTGAGGTACCACGTGAGACACGTTGAAGCCGAGAAACGGGAAAAGTGGTGCCGCGAGATGCATGTGGTCGATGTTCACGATGGAGGGGCTCGTTACACATGCGAATGTGGGCTGTTTGAACACATGGGGATGCTCTGTTGTCATGCTATCAAGGTTAGTTCCTATAGCTTCGGCTGTTGTCGGGGGCATTGGATGAACTGCATTCTTTCCATTGTTTGTGGTTGAATGTTTGTGTTTAAATGTTCCTTCTCCCCTGTCTCAATACCCAGGTTTTGATTCATTTGGGGGTCAGGAAGATACCGCGTGCTCATGTCATGAAGAGGTGGACTATAGATGCCCGAGACAACTTGCCGCTGCACCTCCTCCATTATCAAAAAGATCAAGGGCCTCGGCGGTTGTCATCATACAGACATACGGCGCTACACCTCACTGCCCTCGAGTTTGTGCAGCTTGGTGATAGCAACGTTGATGCGTTCGATAGAGCAATTGACATTTTGAATGCAGGCAAGGCGGAGCTGTCAGTTCTGGCAGCGACCAAGGATGGCAAAAGTTTGGTGGACCAAACTCAGGTTGGTGACTCAGCCAGTCCGACGCATGCTCTGGATGGTGGCGGTTCTCGCGTAGATGATATGTCCTCTGAGATGTTCGTCTCCACCGAGTGTGGTCTTAGCTCTGTTTCTGGGGGTGCTGGGTCTAGTAGTTCATTGTCGATGCTGCTAGCGCCGGATAGGAAGAAGCAAAAGGGCAGACCGACTACGGCGAGGGACAAGCCTGGATACGAGGTCCAAGACAAACATTCAAGGTTCTGTACGGTTTGTAGGGAGAAGGGGCACAAGAGCACGACGTGCCCCCGCAGGGGTGTGTTGGAATTAATCTACGGTTGAAACAAACCGTGAGAGAAAAGGGGAGCCTTTTGACCCCAGGTGTGCAATGATCGGAAGCACACCACACATCCACACACATCCACACGTTTGGTTTTGGTCCCATGTACCCAGCACACACACATATATAAGGAAAAGGGGGTTTTCATTATGGATAACAACATATCGATCTAAACCACCTAACTGCCGATCCTGAATATGTGCTGAGGTATGTGAAGGCCATCTCCACCACCGGCCACCGCAGAGCTGTGCCTGCGGCAACCCTGCTGTCATCCTCGCCACCGTGCTGCTTCTTCCCCAACATCTCCTCGCCACTGGAGACACAAAGGTGCAGCCGTGGGCTACACAGGGGCTGCATCGAGATATCGCCAAGTACCTGTAAGTTTGTACGCTTCCGCATAAAGTTGTTGATCTAGTCTGAGATTAGGACCATACGTTGATTAGCCTAAAGGTTAATTTATCTAACATTGGTATCAGAGCCTATCTAATCTGGCTAGAACACAAATTAGGCCTTCCAAACGTTAATTCCAAGTTAAATGGCCTAATTGATCTAAGATGATGGTTTTCGGTTAATGATGTGGTAGTCCTGATTGATCAAGTGCATCTCTTATTTTTGCCCCTATGTCATGTTAATGCTATGATCAGTAGCTAGCAGTTTTTCAGATAGCACATAAATTTTAATTGTTAATGTTCATGGTTATAAAGCCTTGATCCGAATCAAGTTAATATGAAGTAAAAAGGTATTGGCTCGATTAGCAGTGAGAAGGAGGGGAAATCGCAAGAAATCAAAGAAATCCGAATGGCAATCTTCCCCTAATCCCCAAATCCCAGCCCAGATCAACATTAAAAAAGGAAAGAGGGACTGGGACTTGTGTTGTTGTTGCCGGCCAACGTGCGTACTCACCATGGCAAGAAGGACGTCGCCCTTCGGGACGACGGCCGGAATGATGCGCCTGGCCGATCGCCTCTCTAATGGACGCGCGCAGTCAACGCTCCGTGCGTTTGCTCGCCGCCGTCACCACCAAAGATTGCGCCGGCGCCCGCCGGTGAGATGTGCTCCTCCGGTCCATGCGCGTGCAGCGTGGTCGCCACCGTCCGACGAGGAAGCACACGACGTTGGTCCGCAGTAAGCTTCTCTGGCGAACGGAGCCGGCACGCCACCATGCTTCTGCTGCGCGGCGCCGCCGAAGCGGTCGCCGTTTTCTCTCATAGAGGCGAGCGGAGATTTCAGGGAGAAAGTGGGGAATGAGGTAGGGTTTGACCGGCAACCTGTTTTGTTCCGGCTGGGATGATACGGACCGTCCACTGAATCGGACGGCTGAGGCCGGCGCCCAGGCTAGCTGCTGGGCTTTCGAGTGGATAAAGGGCATAATCTGACCGGTGGTTGAGGCCTAAGTTGTCCAGGCCCCGGGAGATTTTTCTTTTTCCCTGAGAATTTTTCTCCTGGGCAAATCAATGAAAGGCTACCGTGGGTATCATGGGCAAAATTTAATGTTCTTTGCATTTTCCTTTTATTCAGTGCTTTTATGTATTATGATCATTCTCAAAATGTGTTGCGCTGCTTTAAAATGAAAATATCTAGAAAATTATGTTGTAAATTATGTTTTAGGTTTTCAGAATAAACCTTTTTTGGGGTACTTTTAACACATGAAATTTGATGATGAGTATCATTTAAATATATTTGATGTAGGATTTTTTTTTAAATTTGATATTTAATCTAAGAATGATGTGGCCAATATCTATAATGAATTATTCATTTTTTTTAAAGTGCCCTTTATGCAGTTTTTTTTTCAAGTTATGTCTTATGTACTAATTAAGTTAGAAAATGCCCTGATTTTAAAGGAGAAATATGATATGAGATTATGATGTCATTTACTTTCAGTGGTAATCTCTCTTTAATAGCATGTCAATGTTGAATTATTGGATGATATTTTTTTTGCACAGTTATGTTCAACTTAAAAAATTTATGAATAATTTTTTTTTTGGATATCAAACATGAATTTTATGTTGATTTTATGATAATGTTATTCCGTAATGATGTGATCATCACTAACGGACTAAAGTCACCTCAACAAAAATGCTAATGCGTGGTGCGGTTTTCCGCGTCGCACTATGCATCTAATAATGTTGGGCATGTGTGCTCCTTGAACAATACTAAGGTTTGTGTTGATTCATTTTCTATTGAAATTAAGATATGCACTGTTGAAATAAGCATAATTGACCAAAATAGTATTGATAAAGTTATGATTGATTTTCTAACCAAATAAATGTTGTTTAAAGAATTTTATGTGATATGCAATATCCTAGTCATTATATGACATTTTTATGAAATCTATCCAAAGTACATGTTGCCATTCATTTGACCATCATAATTTGTCAAATATTATTATTTCATGAATTATTATGTAACTTTATGTCCAAATTTTATTATTTTAATCTTATGATAACCTGACGATAATGTTAATGTCAATTTTAATGTTGGCAATGGCATTTATATTTATGACATTTTCACTCTGAATGCCCTCTTTAATGATTACTCGGTGGGAGGGACATTCCTATTTATATGTTAATTCAAATGTCATTTTCATTGTATGTCATTGACAATTCTAACGATAATTTTGACACTCAAGTTCAATATTTATATTATCGTTGTGAGATTTAGTGTCAAAAGGCATCATAGTGCCTCATGGCACACACGATTATATTATGATGTTACTTTATGTTAATGATGGCAATTAATTTAGTCGTAGTTCTTGTTGGTCATTACGAGATTTTACATCTCCCTAGTCAAAATGGAACCAACGAGAAGTTTTGATTAGAGATTTAATGAGCAAGCGTTCTAATGGCATATGATGATATTCTTATTGATTATGTTTTTCATGTGTCATTTACGAATGAGTAAGGTTCTTTTTTGTTATCTTCCCAACGGTGATACAAATTAGAATAAAAATTAAGCATGTTTTTATTCATGCCATTGCATGGTTAGTTCATGCATGATTTTTTGTTATGATGATCATAAAGTTGTCTCCTCTTTTCCAGCAATAATGATGATGTCAAACTTCTGTTTGGCATAGAAGAACCTTATGTAAATAACTTTTCCACATCGAGAGTGGAGATCATTGTCTCATGTAAGGAATCTCCCAATGTTTTTCTGCCATTAAGGTTGAAGGATGTTAATCATGATGATAAGACAAACATTGGGAGAGGACGCATGTGCCATCATGCACATCACTAATGCAAAGGAGATTAAAGTCAAAACTATTGGATTTATTCCACTAGTTTTTGGAGATGACTTAATTTTTCATCTTATTGATGATGCTTTGTTCATGCTCCTAGTTATTGGGAAACCTTGATTTGGTCTCTCAAATAGATGCCGTTATCTTATATGTTATTAAGTCAACTCCAATTATGTAATGTTAGTCCCACCTTATGGTGAGATGAATTATGTTTTCACTAATTGAATCTTTTGTAAAGATTAGATGCTATGTTATAATTGAGTATGCAAGAGAAGTGTAATTAATGAGACCTCATCAAAATTGTGGTTTTAGACCACATTTCGAGGGGGAGGCTAGAAGTCTCATTCAATATGATATATCGCGTTCACTTCTCCTACTTAGATTATAGCATGTACAACTAAGCAAACTATGTATCTCAATTCTCTAATTAAGATGGAACCAACGAGAAGTCTTGGTTGGAGAATGTATGAAAAGCACATTCTAATGTTGGTTCTCTAATTAAGATCCAACAAATCTTATTTAGAAGAATGAATAAAAAATGACTCCTTTATCATGTTAGCGTGTACTTAGTCCCTTATGAACATTACAAAGCACACATGAATGCTAAAGTGGCAAGCTTGCTAGTCTAATGACCATCATGATGTAACATGTTGATTATATATGACCAACGTCATTTATAATCATATGTGACACTTCACTCAAGTGGCAAGTTTGTTAGTATCATGTGGCTTGTGGTTATATTTTGACTAACGTTGTTTATAATCATTTGTCACTACTCTTTAAGTTCTTTTCCATCTTCAGCCCAACGGTGTTGTGGTTTAGAACTGAAATGATTATTATTAAGATTCTGGATATGTTTTTAAATCCTTTAAATAAAGTGATCATCGGGGAACCTAGAGAGTATGAACATGAATCTTAAGGATAACTCCATTAGATCTTTATTCATATGCATCAGGTAAGTTGAGAAAAAATGCCTATTGCAACACTTGATGTTGAGACTTAACAATTACCCAGTGATTGATAATGTGTGTGAACGATCATCTTAGAGGCTTGTGTGATAACGAGCTCTAATGATGTATGGGACTCAATAGAGTTTACTCAACGAGTTGTTGTGATGCTTGGATTGTTATTATAACATGCTCTTGTGTTGGCGAAGTTAAGAATGGTCTTAGGACTCAACCATAAGTTCTCGTCATGGAGAAGTTTGACATAAGGCATGTTATCTAAAGAAATACAATTATGAAATAATACAAGCATTGGGCCTCTCGTACCATAAAATGAGGGGGAGTAAGATTACTAACTTGTGAAGATGGAATATTTTTGGCGAGCCAATAATTTTTTTATCTTCTATTTATGACATAGGATCTTGGTGATGCCTCATACTTTGCTTGTATTGAATTTTGCCAAGATATAGGTCTGAAAGGAGTACAAATTTTATTATGACGACATACATCGATAGAGTACGAAAGAAAATATTAAGTGGTAGTACTCTATCTTACCTGCTACTAAAGTTAAGGGCAATAAAGGTGGACATTTCGGTGTCCAAGGAACCATTATGAACTGATCAGATAATGTCGATTCCTTTATGCTTCGGTTGTCAGAAGCAGTATGTGTATTCAGGTATGAACGTGCCCTTGTTTGTGATCGGGATAATTGGCAAATATAGAAGTAAGTCCAGAAATGGACCAGTAGAAAAACCGCTACAGCCTTGTAGATATGCAAGGCAATAAAGTTTACATGCTCACTAATGAGAAGTTTGATAACCTTGATATCTTGTGTTATTCAGACATTGTTTATGCGAGATATGTGGATATTAAAGTTTCCACATTACATTACATCCTCATTCTTGCATATGGAGTTATATTGTGGAAAAGCTCCTTAATGACACTGATGGCATTAGAAATATGCATTTAATTATGTGGCGTGTTAAGAGGCTACTGGGCAGGTTATATGTCAAGAAATTTTATTCCCGAAATTATGGTGGTAGACAACATATTTTTAACCACCTACTGCAATATGATACGCAGTTTTCTATGCGAGTAACAACAAGTTGAATGGCATTGCCAAAGCCATTGACATTATGTTTAGTGTTGTGAAAAATAGAATCCAGGATCAAGCTATTGAAGTTGAGCGTATGAGAACATTTGAATGTTTTACGGATCCGTTTATCGAACGCTTGCCACCCATACTTATGATTATGTTGCCGGCATGGGGTTACTGGAAAGCCTTTTGATCCTGAAAATGAGGACCGTTCAATAAACCAACTCCCATAAAGTAATATGTTATCCATTTCAAGATAGAATGGTGTACTATAAGTATTGAGGTTTAATGACACCTTTTGGCCATTAGAACACCTTACTTTGGTATATTATTTCTATTAAGAATGGGCTTATGATGTTTGTTAACCTTACGATCAAGGGGGAGAATGTTGGAATTAATCTACGGTTGAAACAAACCGTGAGAGAAAAGGGGAGCCTTTTGACCCCAGGTGTGCAATGATCGGAAGTACACCACACATCCACACGTTTGGTTTTGGTCCCATGTACCCAGCACACACACATATATAAGGAAAAGGGGGTTTTCATTATGGATAACAACATATCGATCTAAACCACCTAACTGCCGATCCTGAATATGTGCTGAGGTATGTGAAGGCCATCTCCACCACCGGCCACCGCAGAGCTGTGCCTGCGGCAACCCTGCTGTCATCCTCGCCACCGTGCTGCTTCTTCCCCAACATCTCCTCGCCACTGGAGACACAAAGGTGCAGCCGTGGGCTACACAGGGGCTGCATCGAGATATCGCCAAGTACCTGTAAGTTGGTACGCTTCCGCATAAAGTTGTTGATCTAGTCTGAGATTAGGACCATACGTTGATTAGCCTAAAGGCTAATTTATCTAGCAGGGTGATCTTCCAAAGAAGCCTCGCAAAATTCCTACATGTGGCAATTGTGGTGTTGCTGGGCACAAGAAAACAAGTTGTTTCAACCCGGTGTTGCCGTTTGTGAAGAGTCCTCGAGACGGACCAGTCGAGTGATTCCTGGTGTGATTTCAAATGATCCACTTGTGGTGCTGATGTTATTTGGATGATATGCTTATGTGAAAATGAAATGTGGCAGAACTCAATAAAAATGTAGTTGGACTAGTGATTCCTGAGCGGTGTAGTGAGACGTGGTTTTTTTAGGCCTTTGTGTGTTGTCTGCATTGTCTTTGTTTGAACCTATGATCTGTATTTTCAGAAATCATTGTGCATTGTTCTGCTGTTAAATTTCTCTGTCGTCCGAAATGCTTACGTGTCCTGTGTTTTCAAACTCTGGGAGTTTTTCCAACCTATGATTATTTTGTCCTCTTTTTACCGAGAGGGATCCACTGTCGGTGGAAATTATGATGCATATCGAGTTTTCCACATCTATGGCCGTCTATCAGGTCGCCTGTGACATGGGAGGTACAGGCGAACGAATGACGGGTCGTATCTCCATGCGCTGAAACAGCTACAAGAGCTACGCCGCATACTACGAGCGCCCCCTACGGCTGATTGGACGTCCTGGGTCCCGCTACGTCCTTGCGTGCATTTGAGCCTCCACAAGCAAGCTCCCAAATTTTCCCCCGCAAAAAAAAAGCAACTAGTATGGGATCCGTTGCTTTGCCTGCTCCCGTGTGGACGTAGCCTGGGATTGTTTGTGCATGGATGTTCGACGGCGGCTCATCACTGGTGGGGGGACGTTTGAATGGTCCGGCTTCTGGAGTGGTGTAAATTTTTTTAAATGCATTTTGTCCTCATAAAAAACAGCTGGTAAAGGTAGAAAAAGGATAATGAGGCCATTAAACAGCCGTAGTAAATGTGGGATTGCTTGCATGCATGTCCAACGCTGGTTGGGGACAAGCAAATCGGCTCATCTGCCATCGCGCTAGCTTTCTCTCTCCCGTCTCCCAATGATCAATTAATAGCGTGTCTCCTGCAACAGCAGAGGAGAGATTAACACACTCCCTCTGCACTACTTCTCCGTCCCCTCGCACTTCTTCTCCACCCGCAACGCTCCCACCCCCTCGCCAAGCCCGCGCCAACAAGTAGCACTCGTGCTCTGCCCCGGCCCCTAGTTCATATCATACCATTGCCGATCTAGCGCTGGTTGGTCGAGACCAAATCACGAAGGCCAGGTACAGACTCCATCTCATCCCCTCGTCCATTGTGTGGGTTTTTTCTTTTGTTCATGCTTCCCTTTGAACGTTGTGCCGTCGTTTTGCATCTCTTGTTGACCGATTCGAGCACTTTTGTGCTGGATGCTTGCAGATCCTGCTCGAGCGCTGCGACGACCGGCAGCAACTCGTCCACGCTGCCGAGCGCGAACGATACGGTGCGCCCGCAGGGGCGGACCCAGAGAGGAAATGATCAGGTGTCCTAGCATATAACTCGGGTAGAACCTGGTAGGAAATCCGTGCGAATGGGCGATGGCAGCTCACGTCCGCTGACTTCTAGTTTTGTTAGGGATGTCGTTAGGTTGGGGACAGGTGACAGAGAGATCCCATTCCCGCACGAGCCGAGCTGTGCGGATCGGGAAATCCTGCGGGACGTGTGCGTCGCCTTGGGCCTTGACGAAACACTCGATAGGATCACGTTAAGAATGCTAGAGGACGTTTGACGCGATGGCTGCCGGGCGGGGGCTGGAACCAGGATACCCCCGCATAACCAAGTACACGGCCGAAGACTTCAATCTACTAGCTGGTGTCGACGCTTCTGGACGAAGTATTGGAGGGCACAGGCTGTACGGGAGGGCCGGGGTAAGTCGAGCATCGGGCTGATATGAGATGATTTTGATCCTCTTTGTAAATGCATATGTGTCAAACTGATTGACAGCCCTTGGTCTGATGTTTTCTTTTACCGTTTTTGTTTTACTTGTGTCTGTCAGCTGAGGGCTGTCCATGATGGGGAAAATGCTGACAAATCGACAAACCCCGGGTTGCCTCCCAGGCTCAATGTTGGTGCTCCTGCCACTGTCGTCGTGTCTGATAAGGTCGTTTCCTTGTCTGATTTACCGGGGTGGCAAACTGAGGTATGTCCTGTGTTAAAAATGTTCCTATTGTAAATTTGCTGTTTGTATGTCTTTCCGTTTCACAGCGTGTTGATCCTCTGATGGGACCTGTTTCCTTGTGCAGGTGGTAGAGTATCTGAGTGCAATCATGCATGCACATGTGTGCTCTGTTGGTGAGGAGAAATATGAATTTGAGGAACCACGTTGAGTCTTGTATGACTAGTGTGCTTGCGATGATCGACAATCGTAATGAAAACAATGTCAATTCAGTCAATGAGATGCTCGGTTGTGCAATTTCACAAGTTGGAGATGTCAACTTGCGTGTCGTTGGTGGTGAGATTTGCTTCGTTGATAGCAATGTTGACGCGAGGGGCACCAATGTCGATCATGGTTAGTTGGCGGGCTCGTTAACCAATGTGCATTTGAATCTATTTTGTGCGCCGTATCTTGCCTAACGAATTCATTCCAGCAGGCGGTCAGGATGTTCCTCATGATGTTAAAGGGAAAGCGAATGTGCCTTACGCAGCAGGTTTGTGCATCATGCCCTCTACATTGTTATGTTTGTTAACCTGATGCCGGGTGGTCACACAGATATCCTAATCTGGTCATATTCACAGGGCCATCCACTAGTAGGCTCGTGAACCCAACTCTTCGGAAGCGACTTGGCACGGACTTAGTGGGCAGCTTTGGTGCTCCCTCTGGTGAGTCCCTTAGTTATTGCTCTGTTTTTTAACATACCATGAATAGACATGATTAGAACAAGTTTTTGGTCTGGAGAGTGAATTTATTTTTTTATGTTGTAGCTGTGGAGCACAATGTTGGGAATGCTTTTGCTCCTGGTGGGCACATTGATATGATGCCTAGTGCACGACACCTCTTTGGACCATTCCCAAGCCCAGATAGCCTTGACTTGAATCGACGGAACTCGCTAAGAGAAGGTGGTTCAGCCAGCAATGGACTTGGTAAGATTCCTATCAACCAGTCTCTCCGCGCGGTCGTGTGAAAATAATTTATACAATGGCAACTCAAAATCTCACTGTTTGCGGATGTGGCACTGTTTCTTTTGTAGGGAATGTTGCTAGGCGTCTTGATTTAAATTTGGGGAATGATGTTCGGGACTTCATAAACGGGACACCAATTGTTGGGCAAGTCGCCCCGGTGGATGTTGACATGAGCCTAACAATTGGTCGTTCCCCTACTGCAAATTTGCACCCCCGCCGTATGTGCCCCCTACCACAATTCTGTAGTTCCTATTGTTGCTACATTTCGACATACATGAGTGATTGGTTGAATCGATTTGATTTGTTGGTGACTGTGTCAAGATTGCCTTTTTTGTATGTGTCAAGAGCTCGCGCAAAGCACCTTGCTTGGATGGTTTGGTGCAGCCCGTCAGCTAAATGCTACAGGATGACCACAGACTACTCGATTGCAAACCCAATTGGAGTAGCTGTTTCTGAGATGGAGGGGAAGAGAAGGGATGAGCGTTTCTATGCAAGGGCCACGGATTCGACGTTCAATGATCTTTCTAGGTATGTGAACCGGGTTCCATTTGTTTCGCCATTGATTTCGATGCTAACTGGACTGAACCTTGTGTGACCCTTTGGACCTCCATATATCATATCATGACCCTTTCAAAAAATGGAACTCCTTGTGCAGGGTGTGGTTCAAGCATCCGCATCCATCTCTACTGAAAATGACTGGGGAGGAAGTGATAGAAGAGTTCTGTATAGATAATACACTTGCAAAGAAGGGGTTGGAATCAATCCTGCGTTTGGGGATCTGTCCCCTGGCATCAGGAAGACTAATCATTGGACTGGATTGGCCGGTGAGTGTTGCTGTACTCAAATTTACATTTTTTCCTTTGGTTCGTTGAGTATACCAGTTCTTGATTCAATGTGATTCTCTCATGTGGGTAGTTCAAATTTGCATACACAAACTCGTGCTGGAGGAGTGAGGACGTCCATGCTATGTTTACTCAGCTACCACTAGGGGTGGCCTGTGTCCTGGTTAGTGCTATTGTTGGCGTCTTTGATGCTTTCGTATAGTATGTCGTTAGTGCTATTGGGCGGTGTGTGTCGGGGTTTTGTCCTAAGCCATGCTTGTGCGTGTATAGTATGTCGTCTCACTAACTCGTTCAATGTGCCGCAGACTGCTTCAGTTGCATTGAAGAAGAAGCTCCTTCGGGCTGTCCTCACGATGGTGGGTAACGATGGCAGTGTGCCCTGTCGTGTCGAACCATAAGTGACATCCTGGAAATAATCAAAAGACTCCCGGCGCTATGTATTTTGCAAGTAGGCGCATGATGGTTTCGTTGTGGTTCAGTAATCCACATGATTAATCTTAGGGGGGTCGTCGTGTCTTCGATCTATGAACATATCTGCTACTCCATGCTTCTAGTGTGAGGGACATAAATTATTGTAATATTCTGCATATTGTCGACCACCCTGTGATTGCCTTGCAAGTGTTTCTGAACCTGAATTATTGTAATGATATGGGTCAGTATATGGGAATCCTGCTACATTAGTTTGTGTGAAGCTATTATTGTGTTTTACTGGTACTGCGTTTGTTTTGCTATTGACAAATGTGGGAGGTAGGATTGCAAACATGTGGTTTTGGAAACTGCATTCATTGTGTGATAGTGCTCTGGTTGCATAACAGATGAATGACGATGTGTGTGGAGATCTCTACGTGTGTATATCATTCTGGTGCCAATTCTTTGTTGTGCCCCTGATCATAACTAAAAAAGTATAAAAGATTTTAGATTGTGTGGGAGGAAACCTACAAGAAAAAGCTTTGGGTAAAATCCTACCACAACTTAGCTGTGTGATTGTGCTCTGGTTGGGTGTTTTTAGTAGTGTTCTGCATAAATGATGGGGAGGTTTGGGACTTCTGGGGCTTTTTGGATTGGATGTGTCACAGTAAAAATCGTGCCGGATGGGCTACAGTACAAACGAGGAAATGTGCACACCGGCCATCTCCTTCCGTAATTCAGAACTGCCACACCCGATCCACGGGCATTTCCATTCACATGATCATTTAGTATATATTGGTTAACTTGGTCAGGCCCCAGGTGTGGCTGATATTCAAAACCCAAGTGTTTTGCTGAAAATGCTGGTTCATTCAGTCACTGCCCCACCACTCATCTGAAAAACATTCTCCCAGGGGGGGATTTATTTCTATGTCCTCGACTGATTGCATTGTGAAAAACGAATAAAAATCATAAGTTACATGGTTTTTTATTTTGCACATAGCTACGCCAAATGTAATTGCTGAAGGAAATATGCCCTAGAGGCAATAATAAAGTTATTATTTATTTTCTTATATCATGATAAATGTTTATTATTCATGCTAGAATTGTATTAACCGGAAACATAATACATGTGTGAATACATAGACAAACAGAGTGTCACTAGTATGCCTCTACTTGACTAGCTCGTTAATCAAAGATGGTTATGTTTCCTAACCATAGACAAAGAGTTGTCATTTGATTAACGGGATCACATCATTAGTTAAATGATCTGATTGACATGACCCATTTCATTAGCTTAGCACCCGATTGTTTAGTATGTTGCTATTGCTTTCTTCATGACTTATACATGTTCCTATGACTATGAGATTATGCAACTCCCGTTTGCCGGAGGAACACTTTGTGTGCTACCAAACGTCACAACGTAACTGGGTGATTATAAAGGAGCTCTACAGGTGTCTCCAAAGGTAAATGTTGGGTTGGCGTATTTCGAGATTAGGATTTGTCACTCCGATTGTTGGAGAGGTATCTCTGGGCCCTCTCGGTAATGCACATCACATAAGCCTTGCAAGCATTGCAACTAATGAGTTAGTTGCGAGATGATGTATTACGAAACGAGTAAAGAGACTTGCCGGTAACGAGATTGAACTAGGTATTGGATACCGACGATCGAATCTCGGGCAAGTAACATACCGATGACAAAGGGAACAACGTATGTTGTTATGCGGTCTGACCGATAAAGATCTTCGTAGAATATGTAGGAGCCAATATGGGCATCCAGGTCCCGCTATTGGTTATTGACCGGAGACGTGTCTCGGTCATGTCTACATTGTTCTTGAACCCGTAGGGTCCGCACGCTTAAGGTTTCGATGACAGTTATATTATGAGTTTATGAGTTTTGATGTACCGAAAGAGTTCGGAGTCCCGGATGAGATCGGGGACATGACGAGGAGTCTCAAAATGGTCGAGACGTAAAGATCGATATATTGGACGACTATATTCGGACATCGGAAAGGTTCCGAGTGATTCGGGTATTTTTCGGAGTACCGGGTAGTTACGGGAGAAGCAATGGGCCTTGATGGGCTTTAGTGGGAAGAGGAGAAAGGGCCAAGGGGCTGCTGCGCCCCCCTCCCCTCTGGTCCGAATTGGACTAGGGAAAAGGGGGCCGGCCACCTTTCCTTCTCCTCCACTTCCTTCTCCCTTCCTCCCCTCTTAGTGGACTCCTGAGTCCTAGTAGGACTCCACATCCTGGCCGCACCAAGCCTTGGCCGGCCTCCTCCTCCTCCATCCTTTATATACAGGGGCAGGGGGCACCCCATAGACACACAAGTTGATCTTCGTGATCGTTCCTTAGCCGTGTGCGGTGCCCCCCTCCACTATATTCCACCTCGGTCATATTGTAGCGGTGCTTAGGCGAAGCCCTGCGACAAGAGAACATCAAGATCGTCACCACGCCGTCGTGCTGACGGAACTCCTCCCCGACGCTTTGCTGGATCGGAGCCCGGGGATCGTCATCGAGCTGAACGTGTGCTAGAACTCGGAGGTGCCGTAGTTTCGGTGCTTGATCGGTCGGGCCATGGAGACGTACGACTACATCAACCAAACGCTTCCGTTGTCGATCTACAAGGGTACATAGATTACACTCTCCCCTCTTGTTGCTATGCATCACCATGATCTTGCGTGTGCGTAGGAAACTTTTTGAAATTACTACGTTCCCCAACACTAGCATCCGAGCCTAGGTTTTATATGTTGATGTTATATGCACGAGTAGAACACAAGTGAGTTGTGGACGATATAAGTCATACTGCTTACCAGCATGTCATACTTTGGTTCGGCGGTATTGTTGGACGAAGCGGCCCAGACCAACATTACACGTATGCTTACGCGAGACCGGTTCTCCCGACGTGCTTTGCACAGAGGTGGCTTGCGGGTGACAGTTTCTCCAACTTTAGTTGAACCGAGTGTGGCTACGCCCGGTCCTTGCGAAGGTTAAAACAGCACCAACTTGACAAACTATCGTTGTGGTTTTGATGCGTAGGTAAGATTAGTTCTTGCTTAAGCCCGTAGCAGCGACGTAAAACTTGCAACAACAAAGTAGAGGACGTCTAATTTGTTTTTGCAGGGCATGTTGTGATGTGATATGGTCAAGACATGATGCTAAATTTTATTGTATGAGATGATCATGTTTTGTAACCGAGTTATCGGCAACTGGCAGGAGCCATATGGTTGTCGCTTTATTGTATGCAATGCAATCGCGCTGTAATGCTTTACTTTATCACTAAGCGGTAGCGATAGTCGTAGAAGCATAAGATTGGCAAGACAACAACGATGCTACGATGGAGATCAAGGTGTCGCGCCGGTGACGATGGTGATCACGACGGTGCTTCGAAGATGGAGATCACAAGCACAAGATGATGATGGCCATATCATATCACTTATATTGATTGCATGTGATGTTTATCTTTTATGCATCTTATCTTGCTTTGATTGACGGTAGCATTATAAGATGATCTCTCACTAATTATCAAGAAGTGTTCTCCCTGAGTATGCACCGTTGCGAAAGTTCTTCGTGCTGAGACACCACGTGATGATCGGGTGTGATAGGCTCTACGTTCAAATACAACGGGTGCAGAATAGTTGCACATGCGGAATACTCAGGTTATACTTGACGAGCCAAGCATATACAGATATGGCCTTGGAACACGGAGACCGAAAGGTCGAGCGTGAATCATATAGTAGATATGATCAACATTGTGATGTTCACCAATGAAACTACTCCATCTCACGTGATGATCGGACATGGTTTAGTTGATTTGGATCACGTGATCACTTAGAGGATTAGAGGGATGTCTATCTAAGTGGGAGTTCTTAAGTAATATGATTAAATTGAACTTAAATTTATCATGAACTTAGTCCTTGTAGTATTTTGCAAATTATGTTGTAGATCAATAGCTCGCGTTGTTGCTTCCCTGTGTTTATTTTGATATGTTCCTAGAGAAAATTGTGTTGAAAGATGTTAGTAGCAATGATGCGGATTGGATCCGTGATCTGAGGTTTATCCTCATTGCTGCACAGAAAAATTATGTCCTTGATGCACCGCTAGGTGACAGACCTATTGCAGGAGCAGATGCAGACGTTATGAACATTTGGCTAGCTCAATATGATGACTACTTGATAGTTTAGTGCACCATGCTTAATGGCTTAGAATCGGGACTTCAAAGACGTTTTGAACGTCATGGACCATATGAGATGTTCCAAGAGTTGAAGTTAATATTTCAAGCAAATACCCGAGTTGAGAGATATGAAGTCTCCAACAAGTTCTATAGCTAAAAGATGGAGGAGAATCGCTCAACTAGTGAGCATGTGCTCAGATTGTCTGGGTACTACAATCGCTTGAATCAAGTGGGAGTTAATCTTCCAGATAAGATAGTGATTGACATAATTCTCTAGTCACCATCACTAAGTTAGTAGAACTTCGTGATGAACTATAATATGCAAGGGATAACAGAAACAACTCCCAAGCTCTTCGTGATGCTGAAATCAACGAAGGTGGAAATCAAGAAAAACATCAAGTGTTGACGGTTGACAAGACGACTAGTTTCAAGAAAAGGGCAAAGGGAAGAAGGGGAACTTCAAGAAAAATGGCAAGCAAGTTGCTGCTCAAGTGAAGAAGCCCAAGTGTGATCCTAAGCCTGAGACTAAGTGCTTCTACTGCAAAGGGACTGGTCACTGGAAGCAGAACTACCCCAAGTGATTGGCGGATAAAAAGGATGGCAAAGTGAACATAAGTATATTTGATATACATATTATTGATGTGTACTTTACTAGTGTTTATAGCAACCCCTCAGTATTTGATACTAATTCAGTTGCTAAGATTAGTAACTCGAAACGAGAGTTGCAGAATAAACAGAGACTACTTAACGGTGAAGTAACGATGTGTGTTGGAAGTGGCTCCAAAATTGATATGATCATCATCGCACACTCCCTATACTTTCGGGATTAGTGTTGAACCTAAATAAGTATTATTTGGTGTTTGTGTTGAGCATGAACATGATTTGATCATGTTTATTGTAATACGGTTATTCATTTAAGTAAAAGAATACATTGTTGTTCTGTTTACATGAATAAAACCTTATATGGTTACACACCCAATGAAAATGGTTCATTGGATCTCGATCGTAGTGATACACATATTTATAATATTGAAACCAAAAGATGCAAAGTTAATAATGATAGTGCAACTTATTTGTGGCACTGCCGTTTAGGTCATATTGGTGTAAAGCGCATGATGAAACTCCATGCTGATGGGCTTTTGGAATCACTTGATTATGAATCACTTGATGCTTGCGAACCGTGCCTCATGGGCAAGATGACTAAGACTCCGTTCTCCGGAACAATAGAGCGAGCAACTAACTTATTGGAAATAATACATACTGATGTATGCGATCCGATGAGTGTTGAGGCTCGTGGCAAGTATCATTATTTTCTGACCTTCACAGATGATTTGAGCAGATATGGGTATATCTACTTGATGAAACACAAGTCTGAAACATTTGAAAAGTTCAAAGAATTTCAGAGTGAAGTGGAGAATCATCGTAACAAGAAAATAAAAGTTTCTACGATATGATCGCAGAGGTAAAATATTTAAGTTACGAGTTTGGCCTTCAGTTAAAACAATGTGAAATAGTTTCACTACTCACGCCGCCTGGAACACCACAGTGTAATGGTGTGTCCGAATATCGTAACCGTACTTTATTAGATATGGTGCAATCTATGATGTCTCTTGCCGATTTACCACTATCGTTTTGGGGTTATGCATTAGAGACATCTGCATTCACGTTAAATAGGGCACCATCTAAATCCGTTGAGACGACACTATATGAACTATGGTTTAGCAAGAAACCAAAGTTGTCGTTTCTTAAAAGTTTGGGGTTGTGATGCTTATGTGAAAAAGTTTCATCCTGATAAGCTCAAACCCAAATCGGAAAAGTGTGTCTTCATAGGATACCCAAAAGTTACTGTTGGGTACACTTTCTATCACAGATCCGAAGGCAAGCCTTTTGTTGCTAAATTCGGAAACTTTCTGGAGAAGGAGTTTCTCTCGAAAGAAGTGAGTGGAAGAAAAGTAGAACTTGACGAGGTAACTGTACCTGCTCCCTTATTGGAAAGTAGTGCATCACAGAAAACTGTTTCAGTGACACCTATACCAGTTAGTGAGGAAGCTAATGATGATGATCATGAAACCAGAACAAGATACTACTGAACCTCGTAGATCAACCAGACTGAGATCCGTGCCAGAGTGGTACGGTAATCCTGTTCTGTAAGTCATGCTACTAGATCATGATGAACCTACGAACTATGAAGAAGCGATGGTGAGCCTAGATTCCGCAAAATGGCTTGAAGCCATGAAATCTGAGATAGGATCCATGTATGAGAACAAAGTATGGACTTTGGTTGACTTGCCCAATGATCGGCAAGCAATTGAGAATAAATGGATCTTCAAGAAGAAGACTGATGCTGATGGTAATATTACTGTCTACAAAGCTCGACTTGTCGCAAAAGGTTTTCGGCAAGTTCAAGGGGTTGACTACGATGAGACCTTCTCACTCGTAGCGATGCTTAAGTCTGTCCGAATCATGTTAGCAATTGCCGCATTTTATGATTATGAAATTTGGCAGATGGATGTCAAAACTGCATTCCTGAATGGATTTCTGGAAGAAGAGTTGTATATGATGCAACCAGAAGGTTTTGTCGATCCAAAGGGAACTAACAAAGTGTGCAAGCTCCAACGATCCATTTATGGACTGGTGCAAGCCTCTGGGAGTTGGAATAAACGCTTTGATAGTATGATCAAAGCATTTGGTTTTATACAGACTTTTGGAGAAGCTTGTATTTACAAGAAAGTGAGTGGGAGCTCTGTAACATTTCTAATATTATATGTAGATGACATATTACTAATTGGAAACGATATAGAATTTCTGGATAGCATAAAGGGATACTTGAATAAGAGCTTTTCAATGAAAGACCTCGGTGAAGCTGCTTACATATTAGGCATTAAGATCTATAAAGATAGATCAAGACGCTTGATAAGTTTTTTCAATAAGTACATACCTTGACAAGATTTTGAAGTAGTTCAAAATGGAACAATCAAAGAAGGAGTTCTTGCCTGTGTTGCAAGGTGTGAAGTTGAGTAGGACTCAAAACCCGACCACGGCAGAAGATAGAGAGAGAATGAAAGTCATTCCCTATGCCTCAGCCATAGGTTCTATAAAGTATGTCATGCTGTGTACCAGATCTATTGTATACCCTACACTGATTTTGGCAAGGGAAGTACAATAGTGATCTACAAGTAGATCACTGGACAGCGGTCAAAGTTATCCTTAGTGGAATAAGGATATGTTTCTCGATTATGGAGGTGACAAAAAGGTTCACCGTAAAGGGTTACGTCGATGCAAGTTTTGACACTGATCTGGATGACTCTAAGTCTCAATCTAGATCCATGTTGAAAGTGGGAGCAATTAGTTAGAGTAGCTCCGTGCAGAGCATTGTTGACATAGAAATTTGCAAAATACTTACGGATCTGAATATGACAGACCCGTTGACTAAAATTATCTCACAAGCAAAACATGGTCACACCTTAGTACTCTTTGGGTGTTAATCACATAGTGATGTGAACTAGATTACTGACTCTAGTAAACCCTTTGGGTGTTGATCACATATCGATGTGAACTATGGGTGTTAATCACATTGTGATGTGAACTATTATTGTTAAATCACATGGTGATGTGAACTAGATTATTGACTCTAGTGCAAGTGGGAGACTGAAGGAAATATGCCCTAGAGGCAATAATAAAGTTATTATTTATTTCCTTATATCATGATAAATGTTTATTATTCATGCTAGAATTGTATTAACCGGAAACATAATACATGTGTGAATACATAGACAAACAGAGTGTCACTAGTATGCCTCTACTTGACTAGCTCGTTAATCAAAGATGATTATGTTTCCTAACCATAGACAAAGAGTTGTCATTTTATTAACAGGATCACATCATTAGTTAAATGATCTGATTGACATGACCCATTTCATTAGCTTAGCACCCGATCGTTTAGTATGTTGCTATTGCTTTCTTCATGACTTATACATGTTCCTATGACTATGAGATTATGCAACTCCCGTTTGCCGGAGGAACACTTTACGTGCTACCAAACGTCACAACGTAACTGGGTGATTATAAAGGAGCTCTACAGGATTCTCCAAAGGTAAATGTTGGGTTGGCGTATTTCAAGATTAGGATTTGTCACTCCGATTGTCGGAGAGGTATCTCTGGGCCCTCTCGGTAATGCACATCACATAAGCCTTGCAAGCATTGCAACTAATGAGTTAGTTGCGAGATGATGTATTACGAAACGAGTAAAGAGACTTGCCGGTAACGAGATTGAACTAGGTATTGGATACCGACGATCGAATCTCGGGCAAGTAACATACCGATGACAAAGGGAACAACGTATGTTGTTATGCGGTCTGACCGATAAAGATCTTCGTAGAATATGTAGGAGCCAATATGGGCATCCAGGTCTCGCTATTGGTTATTGACCAGAGACGTGTCTCGGTCATGTCTACATTGTTCTCGAACCCGTAGGGTCCGCACGCTTAAGGTTTCGATGACAGTTATATTATGAGTTTATGAGTTTTGATGTACCGAAGGAGTTAGGAGTCCCGGATGAGATCGGGGACATGACGAGGAGTCTCGAATTGGTCGAGACGTAAAGATCGATATATTGGACGACTATATTCGGACATCGGAAATGTTCCGAGTGATTCGGGTATTTTTCGGAGTACCGGGTAGTTACGGGAGAAGCAATGGGCCTTGATGGGCTTTAGTGGGAAGAGGAGAAAGGGCCAAGGGGCTGCTGCGCCCCCCGTCCCCTCTGGTCCGAATTGGACTAGGGAAAAGGGGGCCGGCCACCTTTCCTTCTCCTCCACTTCCTTCTTCCTTCCTCCCCTCTTGGTGGACTCCTACTAGGACTTGGAGTCCTAGTAGGACTCCTACTAGGACTTGGAGTCCTAGTAGGACTCCACATCCTGGCCGCACCAAGCCTTGGCCGGCCTCCTCCTCCTCCATCCTTTATATACAGGGGCAGGGGGCACCCCATAGACACACAAGTTGATCTTCGTGATCGTTCCTTAGCCGTGTGCGGTGCCCCCCTCCACTATATTCCACCTCAGTCATATTGTAGCGGTGCTTAGGCGAAGCCCTGCGACAAGAGAACATCAAGATCGTCACCATGCCGTCGTGCTGACGGAACTCCTCCCCGACGCTTTGCTGGATTGGAGTCCGGGGATCGTCATCGAGCTGAACGTGTGCTAGAACTCGGAGGTGCCGTAGTTTCGGTGCTTGATCGGTCGGGCCGTGGAGACGTACGACTACATCAACCAAACGCTTCCGTTGTCGAAAGGTACGTAGATTACACTCTCCCCTCTCGTTGCTATGCATCACCATGATCTTGCGTGTGCGTAGGAATTTTTTTGAAATTACTACGTTCCCCAACAATTGCCACCATAATTGTTCATTAAACATTGCAGCTCAAGGCAAATAATCTGGAGGGAGCACATTTCAGTTTGCCACCACCAATATTCATTTAGTACCGCGGTTCAAATATTTTATCGCTCTCAGCGTTTTATTTCTAAGACCTTCCTGGCTACATTACTACTGACCCTCTGATTCCTTCATCGTGTCGTTTAGCGCATTGGCAACCGTGTCTAGACCTTCAAGCTGGAGCGTGGCAGTGTTCCCTTCCATGTGTATCATCTCGATGAGGAGTGAGTCCCTTTCAGCGGTAATAGTTGCCTGTATATATGGGCAATCATGAATTAGATTAGTTTCCAAGGGTCAAGTGTGTGTAGTTCAAAGATTGCGTCTGAATTATTAACCTTAGTAAGTGGTTTTGCCAGTGAGGTCCCTTTAAAATGTCTGAGTAGATGGATGACACAGATGGCACTCTCAGCCCTGCATGTGTGTTCAGTGGTCCAATTAAAATGCAGTCAGCCAAAAGGTCTTCTTCCTCCGCGTGGTCAAAGGCTAACTAACAACATAACTGACAGAAGAAGTAGTCAATACAGTATGGCATGCTATTGGGGCAGTGGTGGACCTGGTGAATGTTGTGGTTGACAGCAGGGGGTCTTCTTCCTCCAGAACATCCAGCTGTAGTGCCACTTGGTGAAGAAATCTTCGATGCAATCGAACAGCGCGTCATGAAGTTTGTCGGCAGCGTATATAAGGGATGTTTTCCGGTATGCATCCTCGGTCTGGTATGCCATTGGGTCCATGATGGTTATCACCTTGTCGACCATGTCCCAGTTGAAGCAGCACCAACCATGTTGCATATCTGCAGGGACCGTGACCTGTTCGACATGTTCAAATACAAGAGGGGTGTGTGTCAAAGAATCGATTGATTCAGTTCTCATGGGGGAGTGATCGTGCCATGTTGATCAAATTCCCATGTTCTGGGTGTACAATGGACCAGTGTTGTATAGTATTACCATCCGGCAGTTTGCAATGTTGCACTTGACTCCGATTCCAGTGAATTGTATTTGTATTGACATGATTCTTGTAGTGTCTTCCCCTGCAATTGCGTGACACTGGTCCATGACAATTGGAGAAAAGGCGAAAAGGATTAGTTCATGGCCGAGCTCGAAATATGACTACAATTGGAGAGAAACTTTTCGTACCGAGAAGTCGGGCTCAAGGAGCAACCGGTATTGTTCATTCAGCGTTGCACGGTGAGCGTGCGCCTCCATTTGTCCCATCCGACGTATGACCAATGACCCGAGCTCGTGGTCAATTTCATAACCATCGCATATTTGTGACTTAATTGCTTTGCCACTGATTGAGATTATCCGCGGGTCAGGATGCGAGACCCATTCCCTGTGAGAGTGATGCAAAAAACTTTAGTCTATCGGCACAACATACCGGGTCGTCGCAATGCACTTACCTAGTGACTCTTGAAAATGATCTGCATTGTGTTTGTGGTTACCTTGATAGGTCGGAGGGCGTCCTTGACCACATCCAATCTCTGATAGCTTTCCGTATAGTTGGGCCGTGTGTACGCACCAATTGGTTCGTGGACCATGGGTCTTTGGGGAACCCAGTATGAGTCACATTCTTCTTTGTTATATCCGTGTCATTCACTTGACCAAATACGGTGTATCCCTCAGTGTCTCCTATCTCGTCATTGAGCATCATTAGTTGTCCAACGAGATTGTCGGAGTATATCTTTGTTGCCGAAGTAGGTGAAATCGGCTCGGCCTTTCCATCCTTCTTGATAGGTGTGCTTGCCTCATCGTTGCCGTCTGTGTCCAGCTCGAATGATGGGGCATCTGTCGACATGGGTTATTTATCGTTATCGTGTGCTTATGATTGTAAAATAGTATCAGAAAGAAGCATATGACCTAGGCGGCCTCCCCCCCCCCCACTTCTACACATATGTCAAGATGTTCACGCCTGCCCGGCGCCCCACGTGCCCCAATGAACACCACCACACCAACCCGCCCCAAACTCACAACCACCACCTACACCCGGCAAAAAAGTACTATTACCAGGCGCGAGGTCTGCCCATGAGCGTTTATGGCCCATTACGGGTGTTGTGGACGACTGGCCGACGTTGGACGTGCACATTACATTGGCATTCTGAATAATAGTTGAGGGTGGAGTCGACAACTCGAGCCTTCTCCCCACTATCTGCTTGCCGAGCCTAGACGGTGCTTCCCTCACATCGTGCCGTGTTGCATAACACATATATAGGCTTGAAGCACAGAGTCGAGCGGCTCAATGATATATGAATTTGTGATGAACGCGGGCGGGGTTGTGGGCCGTGTACCTTCGCCAGCGACGTTAGGGATGGGCGGAGGGGCATGATCTGCTACACTTGATGCGGGGGTTTCAATATCTGGCTTGCTGGAATAAAGATGCAACAGTTTTTTCACCAATCGGATGTTCTCATTTGCAATGTCCCTTTTCATTCCGTTTGCGATGTGCACGCACTTCGCGTTGTGCTCTTTTATTGCCCATCCTAAGGGAGACGCGGCCTGCAAAATTAGAAAGTCGATATGTCATATAGAAAACATTCCGGCGGGCGAATGTTCCACACCAGGGGTCCGTCGTTAAAAACATGACACTGGTGACCAGTGCATACATATTTGCTGAACCATTTGAATTTCGGAAAAAAGCTTCTCACCAGCTCTGGGTTTTGCATCTGGATCCAGCGAGCATAATCACCTGCACTGAATGTGTCGAGGCTGCTTGGGGTGTGCGCAAGTTGTCCTATGGCTGATTTAGGATTGACGTAGTTCCCCTATTTTCCGACATCTGGGTTGTGTGTCACCACTGCATACATATTTGCTGAACCTTCTGCCTTGTCCTCTATTGCTCTCTTGGCGTGTTTCACATTTACATAGTTGTGTCTGGTGTAGCACACGGCAGTCCCGTGTCTTGCCTGCAAGAGCTCACTTCAAGATTAGATCATGATGTGTTCAAGCACCTTTGGCATATATTTTTGTTGTGTTTAAGCATAGAATGGTGTTCTTTTTACCTCAGGTAATATGTAAATGTTTTTCCCGTCCTTTCTTACTGAGCACATTAGGATCATCCGTTTCAGGGTCGCCCCGTCGAACAACTCTATCCGTGGTATCTTGGTCTGCTTCAAGTTGAGAATGCCCAGATCTACATTGTCTAGTACAAAAACCTGTTGCTCAGGGGACAAATTTGAAAAAAAGTTAGAGAACAATGCCCTTCCAGTGTACTAGCAGTGTATATAAACATAAAATGAACATGGTGATTCTGTTTTCCTTGGTATTGACTATTGGCTGTTTTGAGGCAATTACCTGCAGAAAAAGGTGGCACCCGGACAAGTTGTTGACAGATATGTTTGCATCTGTTTCCAACTTCAGTTTAGCAATTGCTTCCAATAAACCTTCAAATGAATACTTGCACCAATTGAATAGTGCGATGTTGTCGGTATCACTGATGGCACCCCAGTAGTCGATGGTCGAGTGGTCGTGCTTGGTGCACGGGGCAAACAGATTACCCATCACAAAGACCACGAACGCCATCTTGAAGCAGTCCTTCTCTAATCGGCTTGATAGTTCAGTTATTTCCTTCCCGATGAACACTTCGACCGAGCTTAAACTGCGGTCAGATTTGTCAGCCCAACCTATAGAGTTCATGATGAACTCGATTGCTTCAGGTGTGATCTCAGCATCCTTTCCGTGTATGTCTTGCTCTCCACATGGGATGCTGAAAACTTTGTGGAAATCCTCCGGGTAGAATGTAATTGGCGTTCCACCGTCCCTCAAGATAATACAGTGATCTTTCACGACGACCTTGCTCATGAGGAACTTGCTGAACTTCAGGTTGATTTTTTGAATCATGGGGATGCGCAGCACACCATCAAAACCAATCTCCTCGACCAAGAATCGTTTGTAATCCGATAATGCACCAACCACATCTATAACTTTCTGAATAGCAATTCTGGAAGTGTGTGATGTGGACCTGGTTGATGACGCCGTCTGAACTGATCCAGTATGAACTGCTGCTTCTCCTTCGTCTCCCATCTGCTCTACCTCTCTATCCATGGAGGCCGGAGTTTGCATCAGCCGTCCGGGTTGATGTTCCCCTTCTTCCATCAGCCAAACCGCAAGACCTAATGGGGAGCATGTACTGGGGGTTAGGCTTGTTAGAGACTGGCGCACGAGCAACCAAGCATAGAAGTGGGTGGAATAATACCTCGCTGCTCGGCGATCCCGGCGTGCTCCGTCGCCTGGGGAGATCGAAGAAATCATCGCTGCAATGGAGGCGACCCCTCTACAGTAGCGACCGCAGGGGAGGGGAAGGCGAGGTGTGGGTGCAGCAATTAATTTTGGGTAGCCTCATCGGCAGGTGGTGAATGACAGCGTGTGGGATCCACGCGCTAATTGAAGGTTACATTACGGAGCATGATTACATTAGTTCTCTTCCACAACACGGTACAAGCAAGTCTGCCCTCTGCCGGTACAATTTTTTCCAAGACTAGTTTTTACTCTGCAGCTGACTCTTGAGCGCCTTCTTCATCCAGGGCATCTGCTCTGTTAAATACAGGCATGGCGCAAAAGTATTAACGTTCTACAGTGTTCTTGCAACGGTCGTTTTTGGTCCTCTCGCCTGGGCTAGTACGGCTCGTGTCAGTTCCGTGTGTTAGCCTTGCCATCGAATATGCAAATATACGGAGAACTCGCTCTCGAGCAGGTTAGCTATACTCTAACTAGCGCGGGCGGGGCTTCGAATCGCGACGCCACGCGGTCCGTCGATGCCCTGCATGCAGCTGCCGCTGCGTGGAAGGCTGCACTTCTCCTGAAGACCACAACTGATACTCACCAATAAAAACAAGATTTGATAACTGTTGAAGGAAAATCGGTTGAGAATTGCCTCAATCCAAAGGATTGATGAAACTAAATCAATATTATGGAACAAAACAAAAGAAGATGTTCAAGTCACCACATCAAAAATCAGCCATCTGCTTTTCTTTACTGACACACCAACTAAATTATAATCCGTGAAGAACTGATAGATCTGACACCTAGCTCTATTCCTGCACTGGATAGATTGTCGAAATAGAAAAAGGCCGGTGATCAGGTACCAAAAAAATAGGAACCCCTAAGAAAAAAGGTTACCAAACACATAGGAAAACAAGAACACACTGAGCCGAGGAAAACAATAGGGTTCTCTCACTCACGAACAGAAAGGAGGCGGCGGCGGCGGCTGAGAGATCTCCCATCGGCGGCGGCGCGCGCGAAGGTGATTCCTCTCTCTCTTCGTCCTCTTTCCTTTCTTTCTCTCGAATCGGGGCCGGACGGCTGCTCGTGGACGGCGAGCGCCTTGCTGTTGCCCGTACTCTCTCGTCCATATCCCCCCTCTCTCTGACCGCGGCCGGAAGGTACCGCGCCCGCTGCTTCCTTCCCCTCTGACGGCAAGCAGCTCGGTTCCGGGGAGACGAGGAGGGGTCCGTGCCCTGGCCCGGAACGGCGAGAGGTGGCGGCCGGACCTGGATCGGCGTCTCCCCTCTCTTAGGCCTCTCTCCCCTTAGTCCTCTCAGATGCGCGCGTGCATCCGCAGCGAGCAGGAAGAGCTGCTGTTGCGCGACGGGCGGGCCGCTAGGTCTTCTCCCCTGTTGTCAGGCATATGATCCTAGCGCTTGGGGAGAAGGATTTCGTTCCGATGTTCCCAAATAGACGAATTGGGGCGCAAATCTGGATCGGGTTTCGAAGCTCAAGGTGTCTGGTTGCTGGGTAGGGTTGCTATGCTGCAGTAACAGGTTTTCTCATAATTTATTGTGCCAAACAGAACCGCAGAACAGCAGAAGTAATTATAGTTCCAATGGATGAAATAGCCCAAAATAGCTAGGTTTTGCCTTTTAGTTGAATCAGATTGATAGCAAACTATCAAACTTATTCAGGGCAGCATTGTGTATGGAATGTGTAGAAAGTTTATGACTGGATGGATTCTTTATATATTTCCTGTGCAAACATCAGCTTTCTCTCGTGGTATTTCTGGAAACACTGCATTGGTTGTTTGCTTCAGTACACTTTTCAAGATTGCTCGGAGTTGGTATGCTTCAGCAATATGTTTGCCTGTGATGCCCTTGGTAATTTTCTTACTACAGCAGTATATTTGTCTTCTGAGTGTTAAGTCATGGTGATTATTGCCAACTGTGTGTTAGGACTTGGGACTATTATTTATTTTCTTTGGCTCCTGAAAAATTATCTCTTGAGGCACTCTCACTCGGTTAGTTTGACGCTGCAATGCACTTTCACCTAGTTTTGATTCTAAAAAGAATGTTCATTTTCTCTCTGCAGGTTTCTTTCTTTGCTGTTAGCGCATCACAAGGAAAATGGCAAGCAGAGCAGGTGGCGATGGCAAAGAACCCATAAATGAGCAAGTAGTCGCAAATACTTATGCCAACATGCGCACTGAAATGAACCAACTCTACACCAAGATCACGGAGCTGGAAATGGAAGTCAGTGAGCACGCCCTTGTGATTGGCGCAATAGAGCCCCTGGACCCCACAAGGCGTTGCTACAGGATGATTGGCGGGGTCTTGGTTGAGAGGACCATCAGGGAAGTCTTGCCCGCCGTGCACCGCAACAAGGAGGGCCTTGAAGAGGTCGTTGCCCGCATGAAGGAGGCTCTGGAGAGGAAGAAGCAAGAGATCACCGAGTTTGAGCTCAAGTACAAGATCAGGATCAGGAAGGGCGACAACAGCGCCAATGAAGAAGGCAGCATGAAGGAAGCCTCTGCCCAGGGTGTTCTTGTTGGCCCTGCGGGCCAGTAGAGCAGAATGACAGGGCAAGGAGACTTGCATGGTTCCTTATCGACGCCAGATTGCTTGTTACCGGATGCCCGCCTGACAGTGATTGTGTGTTTCTGGATGCAGTTTATCATGCAGTACTGTTGAATCCTCGCGTGTAAAACTAGAGATTATGGTAGACCGGGACTCTGTTCGTAAACTGCAGATTTTGCACTGGTTGTGTCATGACTCGCGTGCCTTTTGTCTCCCTTCTGTTGTTGCGCTTCAGAATATTTCTGTCTGTTGATGACATGTTTTGATTCAAGATGAGTTTCAAAGAAATTTTACCGCATTGAAATGTTAAGGCGTGTTGGCAAAAATACCAGATGGATGCATGTTTCTTCTTGACTCTGGATAGGACCCGATCAGGCTTTCCATCTAAGCCATATTGGCTCGCTGAATTATGGCTTGCAATACCTTGTGTGTGAAACCTTGTTGTACTAGGTTATGTGCAGTTCCTAGTGTACTTTTTCTTTATCTTTTTTGCAAAAGATTTATTCATAGATTATGCAATGTGGCTTTCCTTTGTGTAAGGAAAAATGGTTGTACCTTGCTAGTTGCCAATATGCTTTTGGCTAGGAATAGTTTGCTATTATGCAAAACTACTTTGTGGGATCTGCAGTTCTACGACGGGAAAGGGTTTGATGACATGTCCAAGAAAATCCTTGACAAATCGTTGAACAAAACACAAGAAGTTTGACTGACTCTGATTCCTCTCATGGTGAGGATGATCGATCAGTGGAGGGGGCTAAGGGCATGTACAATAATGGCATATGGATACAGATGTTCCATAATAAAAAGTAGTTTGAGGCATGTATATTTATTTTTTCTCCCCAATGTAAGCTACCACTAGTGGACCTCGTTAAGAAATAGAAAATAAAGACTCTAGTATATATGTATCTCTATTTTTCACTCCAATCTTTTCAACTTTTGACACCGGGCAAGACTTTTCTCTCCAAGCACCCGCCTCCTGCAAAGGATCCCGCTTCCCTATCCGAACCTGCTTTACCTATATCCGATCCTACGTGGCATGCGAGGCATCACCCTGGGGCTATGCATTATACATGCCCTAACAATGGAAACGATGTGGAGAAACATGAAGCCAGCAACAAACCGACGGATCAGCACCAAAGAAGCAACGTGTAGAAGATACTCTGGTTTTTTTAACAAACATAAACCAAAGAGACCGCCGATAAACAAAAAGAGTCGCCGCCACCGAGGTCAGCACTAGGTTTTCATCCGGAACAAGCCAACGAACACCCGACCCGTCCGCATCCAAATCCCTGCGTACAAGCCGAGCCAATCCCATCAGCTGAAGCTCACAAACTAAAAAAAACGGAAGCTCACCGTGCAACCATAACAGCCAGGACGACACCTCACGTTGTCGAGCCGCTGCCCGCAACCCGGCGTCAGGTCTGCCCACGTCGGGGCAACCCAGAGCGACGCCTCCACGACGCCGTCCTCGATCCGTGGCTCACCAGCACACCACGAATCCGCGGCGGCGTCTTCGGATATCATTCTCCTCCTTGGAGGTGCCACCATGGAACTCCGACCTCTCCGTCGCCCCAAATCATAATTTATATTAGAAGTGTAACACGGACCTCTTTATCGCCACCATGGAACATTTTCTTACAAAGCGAACATTTTTCAATTTTTGAAAAAAATGAACAATTGTTTTGAAATTCCAGACAATTTTAAAAAAAAATTAAAAAATTAAATTGGCGAATAATTTATTAAAAAGTGAATAAATTTTGAAAAACATGAACCATTTTTTAAAACGTGTTTCACTTTTCAAACACTAATTGAAAATTGTGAACAAATTTCAAAAGTCTGAACAAATCTTAAAAACATGAACAAAATATTATTCGGAATTTTTTTTAAATATGAACAAAATTTTCGAATTTGGAAGTTTTTCTAAACAGCAAAAAAATCAAAAAACTGAAATATTTGAAAGGAAATTGGAAAAGTGAAAAATAAAGAATAAGAACAAACGATACATGAAAACCTGAGAAAACCAGAAAAACCCAATAGAAAAACAAACTAGACAAAACACCAGTTCAGGAAACTTCTAGAGGTTCCCAAAACCGGTAGAAAAAAACTGTACAGAAAATACAAATGCTAGCTAATGGGCCAGCCCACTCCGTCGCTCGCTTGCATATCCGTGTGCGAAGCCTCGACATTTATGACGCATTGAGTGTCTTATAGTGTTTTCCGTCTCACTCCTCCTGCCTGTGTGCGGGCTGTGAAATCCCGAATATCCAAACCGAACTGACCCAATTCGATAATTCACATCCCTGGCACGAAGTAAAATGGGTCTATACTAGTCCAACTTCCCCATCCGGTCGCTGTCCATATATACATATCATTTCTTCCCTATCGTCCCCATCCCAAGCCCAACCCCCAGATCGCCAGCGCTGCCAGCGTCGTCCTCATGGATTCCTCCGCTGCCGAGAAGCCCTCCTGCTCGGCAGAGCATCCCTGCGTGGCGCGGCTCCGGCACCGGCGACTTCTCGCCTTCCTCTTGGATCAAGACTTCTGATAACCCACAAGTGTAGGGGATTAGTTATAGCCTTTCTCGATAAATAAGAGTGTCGAACCCAACGAGGATCTAAACGTAGAACAAATAATCCCTCAAGTTCTATCGACCACCGACACAACTGTACGCACGCTTAACGTTCGTTTTACCTAGAACAAGTATGAAACTAGAAGTACTTTGTAGGTGTTGTAGGATATGTTTGCAAGATAATAAAGATCACGTAAATAAAATCTAGGGGCTGTTTAGATAAAGAAACAATCAAGATAGTTTTAGTATAGAGCTTTTTGTCACAAGAAAGTTATTTGTCCCTAGGCAATTGATAACTAGACCGGTAATCGTTATTCAATTTTATATGATGGAGAGGCATAAGCTAATATACTTTCTCTTCTGGGATCATATGCACTTATGATTGGAACTCTAGCAAACATCCGTAACTATTAAAGATCATTAAGGTAAAACCCAATCATAGCATTAAAGTATCAAGTCCTCTTTATTCCCATACGCAAACAACATACTTACTCGGGTCTGTGCTCTGTCACTCACGCCACCCACCGTAAGCAAATTATGAACATATTGCAAACCTTACAGCGGGGATCCCTCACGCTTGCGCGACACGAAGAGCACCATAGGACAATGCCAATAATAAAATATGCAACTCAAACCAATCACGATCATCAATCAACCCATAGGACAAAACGGATCTACTCAAACATCATACGATAGTCATACATCATTGGAGAAAAATATATAGCGTTGAGCACCATGTTTAAGTAGAGATTACAGCGGGGAGAAGATGTGTTACACCGCTGCATAGAGGGGGAGAGAGTTGGTGATGACGGCGGCAAAGTTGTTGGTGTAGATCGCCGTCACGATGATGGCCCCGGCGGTGTTCCGGTGCCACCGGGAGAGAGGGGGAGAGAGCCCCCCTCCTTATTCTTCCTTGGCCTCCCCCCTAGATGGGAGGAGGGTTTCCCCTCTAGTCCATGGCCTCCATAGCGGCGGAGGGGCGGGAGCCACTCCGAGATTGGATCTCTCTATTTCCTTCTGTTCTGCACTCCAGATTCTGCCCTTTCATCGTTTCTTAAGTTTCCGGAGATCCGTAACTTCGATTGGACTGAAATTTTAACACGATTTTTATCCGGATATTAGCTTTCTTGAGACGAAAGAAGGGCACCAGCCGCCTTACAGGGTGACCACAAGTGCCCTGGGTGCGCCCTAACCCCGGGGCGCGCCCCCTGCCTTGTGGACTCCTCGGGCATCATCTCGCGTTGATTCTTTTTCCCCAAAAATCACATATATTCCAAAAAAATCCCCATAACTTTTTATCCCGTTTGAACTCCGTTTGATATGGATTTTCTGCGAAATAAAAAAACATGCAACAAACAGGAACTGACACTGGGCACTAGATCAATATGTTAGTCCCAAAAATAGTATAAAAGTTGCCAAAAGTATATAAAAGTTATAGAATATTGGCATGAAACAATAAAAATTATAGATATGATTGAGACTTATCAGCTTCCACGTCCCTACGCTGAGTAATCAAACGACTGACCTCTCAATAGGCAGCTAAATCCTTCCTTCCTTGGTTCCTAACGTCAACCTAACTTGTGCGTGCAGGGTGATGCGGAAGACCACCATGCACATGAGCCTGCGCCAATTGTGCAGGCTCGCGGAGCGAGGCCGCTGGGCGGACGCCATTGCCTACCTGGAGTTCCACCTGCCGCCGCCGCCCCATCAGCGGAGCTCCAACGCCGACCAAAGTTTGTTATTGTATATGTTAATATTTTTCTCTATAGACTTTGGCAAAGTTTATAAAGTTTGACTTTGACTAAAACTAATATGCAAAGTAAATAAAAATGAAAAAAGTATTTTAGGCTTTCTCGGGTTTTAGACTAGACCTTCGGGTTCTCGGGATCGAGCCGTTAGGCAATGCCCAGGCCTAATTTGACGTCTACTGGTAGCCCAATTGATCCAACAAACCAGCTGTGGCCCAACTCATCGAGAAAGGGAATTCCCTAGCGGACGCTCATTGCGTCGAACTGTCGGGGGTTCGCATAGGGAAATCGACCGATCAATCCGCTTGGGCCAGCCCATTTAAATCCTTTTAGCGATCCTGGTTTTGCAAACCTTCTAGAGGTTTTCGGTCAGGTTTTTTTGTTTTGTTTTTGGGAACCTTCTAAAGGTTCCTGAACATGTTTCTCTTTTTTTCTTTAAGTATTTTTCCCTTTTTTTCTTTAAATATTTCTTCAGAATTTCAAAAAATGTTCTTGTTTTCAAAATTTGTTCACAATTTTCAGAAAACGTTCATGTTTCAAATATTTCTTCAGAATTTCCAAAAATGTTCTAGTTCAAAAAATGTTCGTGTTTCAAAAAGTTCAGAAATTAAGGAGAAGCTTGTCCAACATCGTTTGAGATGGTTTGGGCATATTCAGCGCAGGCCTCCAGAAGCTCCAGTGCATAGCGGACGGCTAAAGCGTGCGGAGAATGTCAAGAGAGGGCGGGGTCGACCGATTTTGACATGGGAGGAGTCCGTTAAGAGAGACCTGAAGGATTGGAGTATCGACAAAGAGCTAGCTATGGACAGGGGTGCGTGGAAGCTTGCTATCCATGTGTCAGAGCCATGAGTTGGTTGCAAGATCTTATGGGTTTCACCTCTAGCCTACCCCAACTTGTTTGGGACTAAAGGCTTTGTTGTTGTTGTTGTTGTTGTTTAAAAAGTTCAGAAATTTCAAAAAATGTTCCTGTTTTCAAAATACGTTTACAAATAATTATATTTCTGTTTCAAAATATATTCAATTTCAAATTATGTTCTCCTTTCCAAAATGCGTTCACAATTTTTCTGAAAAATGTTCATTCTTAAAAAAATGTTTGCGGTTTCAACATTTTATTCACAATATCAAAGAATGTTCACATGTTTCAAATTTTGTTTGCATTTCCAAAAAAATAGAAATATGAATTTTGTTCGCATTTTAAAAAGTGTCATAAATTTATGTTCTGGATTTGAAAAAGGTTATTGTTTCCATGTTTTGGTCCCAAATTGTTCGTGACCTCAGAAAATATTCAGGAATTTCAAAAAAAAATTGCATTTTTAGTAATACATTCATTTTTCCAGAAAATGTTCAATTTTTTAAAGAAATGTTCGCATTTAGGAAACTGTTTTGGATTTGCTAAAATTATTCCTGTTTTTTGAAAAAAATAGGAATGAAAAGAATTGTATACTTTTCGAAAGAAGATTGGAATATAAAAAAAAATACGGCATTTCAAAACGGTTCGCAATTTCAAGGAATGTCCCTAAAATGTATTTCCAATGGCTTGTGTAAAAAAGAAAATTTTCGATGATTGATTACAACTATTCACGAGGCATTTTTAAATCTTTTTTATAATGCCAAAAATGTCCCTTTTCACCGAAATTTTGTGTGCGAACATAGGATGTCCGGATATACATGTGGGATTTTTTCACAAAAAAATTTAACATTTTAAAATATGTTTTTTATACTTATTTCATAATAGATGTATCTACACCTAAGAGCCAAAACGCCACTCTCGATGGAGCAAAAAAAAGTGAATTTCCCAAGAGTGGCCCCCGTCCCGCGACCGCTGTGTATTCCCATCCCCGTTCTCTCCCTAGCCCTCGCTTCGTCTGGACTCCTTTCCCCCGATACGAACAGGGGTCGAGCGGTCCAAATGTATTTTCACTTTCATCGCAGTTGCAGGTCCACCCTTAACTCGCAACTGGCCCATAGATTGTTTCATCTCAGTTGCAAGTCAATCATCGACTCGCAAGTGGGTTCATAGTTTTTCGAGTTGGAAGCCCACCCTCGACTTGCAACTGAAGTCTATGTTTTTATTGTCCCAGTTACAAGTCTACCCTTGACTCGCAACTGGGTTGTTTTATTTTTCATCCCAGTTGCAAGTCCGCGCTCGACTCACAACTGGGCTCGTATTTTCTTCTTGTCCAGTTGCAACTCCACCCTTGACTCGCAAATAGTATCGTAGTTTTTGTGTAGTTGTCCTTGTTACAAGTTTGCACTCACAACTAAGCCTGCAACTAAACCCATAGTTTGTTTTCATCCCCAGTTGCAAGTCCTCCCTTGACTCGCAACTAGGCTCGTAGTTTCGTAGTTGTCTTAGTTGCAAGTCCACCTTCGACTCGCAACTAGGCATATAGATTTGTTGTTGTACTAGTTGCAAGTTCACCATCGACCCGCAACTCCTAGCGTAGTTTTGTGTAGTTGTCCCAGCTGCAAGTCCATCCTCGACTCGCAACTGGTATTGTTGTTTTGTGTAGCTGTCCCAGTTACAAGTCCACTCTTAACTCGCAACTGGGCTATAATCAATTTTTCGTCCCAGTTAAAAGTCCATCATTGACATGCAACTCGGCCGTTGAACCTTTTATTTGCCCCAGTTGCAAGTCCATCCTTGACTCGCAACTGGCCTCGACATTTTCTTGACCCAATTTCAAGTCCACCATCAACTCGCAACTAGGTTCGACCATTTTTTGTCCCAATGTACATTTTTAAAATTCATGACCTTTTTTTAAATTCTTGAACATTATTTTATTGATGAATATATTTAGAAAATCATGAAAATATAACAAATCGATGAACATCATTTTAATTCACCAATATGTATTGAATTGGTGAAAACTTTTGAAGTTAGCGAACATTTTTCAAATTCTTGAACATCTTTTATATCGCGAATATATTTTTCTAATTTGTGACCTTTTTTGAATTGATGAACACTTTTTAAGCTACCACTATTTTTATTTCAAATTCTTAAAAAGAAATCATAAACTTTTTTCATGTTTTGCGGATGGGGTAAATTGACCTAAAAGACGTCAACCTAGGGACAAGCTGGAGGGCACTTTGCAAAAAAACTGAAGGACACGGGCTTTATACACAATAGGGCTGCTTCTCATCCATGCAGACTTGTACAGTATCAATCAAGTCAAGGCCAGCGAGGGAGCCGAGCTAGCTAGCGCTGACCAGGCAGCCCGCATGTGTTCAACCTGACAGCACACAAATGCGGAAAAAGGCTAAAAAACAAACAAACAACAAAAAATTCCAGCAAAGATGATTACAAAACACATGACATCATATTTAGATGTGAGATATTATCTCACATCTAGATGTAATATAGACATAGGACTATTTCCACTATCCAAATCGCCAGCGCTGCCTGCGTCCGATCCTCTCGTCGTGATGGATTCCTCCGAGGTCGAGACTGCCGAGAAGCCCTCCGGCACGGCGGAGCACCCCTGCGTGGCGCGGCTCCGGCACCGGCGGCTCCTCGCCTTCCTCCGGGACCAAGGCTTCCACGGCGCCTACGCCGAGTAATCACTAATCAATCAAGCGACCCACCTCAATACGCAGCGAGATCCTTCCTTCCTTCATCATTCATTATTCCTGACGCCGATCTACGCGGTTCCGTCGCGCGTGCGTGCATGCAGGGTGACGCGGCAGACGGGCGTGCACATGAGCCTGCGCCACCTGCGCGGCCTCGTGGAGCGGGGCCGCTGGGCGGACGCCGTCGCCTACCTGGAGCTCCACCTGCCGCCGCCGCCCCGCCAGCGGAGCTCCAACGCCGACCTCCTCCGCGCCTTCCTCGTCACGCACCGCCGCTTCGCCGACGCCGTCGCCGGCCACGTCGACCTGACCGCCCTCCCCGGCTCCTACTTCGAGCTGTGCCATAGCCGAGACGTCGGCCACGGCGAGCTGAGGCTCCGCGCCATCACCTTCCTCGTGCTCGGCTTCCCCCACATCAGGTACGCACCTCATCGACCGACCGGCCGGCCGGTGCACGTACGTCCTAGGCATCCTCAAACAACATTCGTTCACAACATTCATAACCGCACGCGCGCGCGCGCAGGGCCGACATGAACTGGGAGAGGGTGAGGAGCAAAGCATCCTTTGTTGTCTGGAGGTTGGCCACCGCCACCCCGGAGCTGCAGGGCCGCATCTCACTGCCGGCCGCCGCGCCGCACCAGCTACTTCCCGTTGCTCCTCCAGGGTAATGTTATGTATCCCCCAAATCTCATTACTCCCGACCACTTAGACAGAGAGTTCTCGATCGGCTTCAGTAGTAATCAGCCTGGAGTAGTTCTAATTGCTCTTCATTCATATAGTTTGTGCCGCCGGAGGCCTCACGTGAAGAAGCAAGGCTCCCGGCCGCGACCAAAAGCTATCATCAGGGCCATGAGGAGGTATAAATTGTTTCTAGTATTGTTCAAGCGCAAATTGTACTAGTACGTAGTATTGTTCACGGGGGTAATCGACTGGTTTTCGCCCACATCTGAACATTCCCTACCTTTTGTAGCTACCTCATTGATCCTGCGGGTGAAACAAAAGGTACATATAATTAAGCCGCGTACCTACATCTGAAATTTCTAAATCCCACACCTTGGCATGCAGTTATTCACCATGTCTACCTATTGATGTGCAGTGTCTGATGAAAAAGCGCGTGAATCGCTGGCGGATATCCTTGGTAAAAAGAAAACCTGCCTCTGTTCATGTTTTTATTTTGTGTATTAGTTAAGACCGGATATATATAGATTAAAAACACATCTCTCAAAGAGCAGCATCATCCACATAGCCAGAGCAAAAGTTTCGATGTTCGATAACCAACTGTTAATTAGTCAGCCACATCCAGATTATACAGATCCGGTCACTCTGCTTAATTATTTATACTGTACTGTTGCCTGTTGGATTGGATGGAAACTATGTATGCGTACGTGGAAATTAACTGATGAATTTGCGTGGCATTCAGATGAAACTTTAAAAGCTGGCATAATTCCCACGGCACCTTATCCAGAAGGGAACCAAGGTAAACTCACATTTGTTTCGTTCCCATATCCCTCTCTTTAGCTTTGTCATTTTGCCAGTGTGCCTTAACTTACTATCTATCTATAGGCTTTTTAATTTACTGCCTCTGTAATGTATTGGATTATTTTGGGCCACATCGGCAAGCTATTTTTCTTTCTAATAACAACTTGAACATACCATAGCTTATTAGTATGCTACCTTGATGTTGTTCATCCGAAACGCAATTCATCAGCACTTGGCTACCGGCCTGCTGCAGGAGTGTCTGGTGCTACACCCTTGCAGTTGCAGAGAGCGTTGGCAGTCCTCGGGATCTCACCGGCAGAGATAAATCCAGGTAAATTAAATTAGTTGAGCACTCACTCTGCCAAGCTGCTTGCCGACACTTCTAATTCCAAAATTTGTCGACCGCAGATGATCCAGCCTGCCAGCACATATCTGCTACTTTGAAAGCTGCAAAAATGCTTGGGGCCTCATCACCGACAAATGCAGCAGGTAAATTTGTTGATCCAGACATTGTTAGTTGTTATAGAGCACCAAATTTATTTCCAGGTCTCTGTATGCAGTATGCACATTTCTGATAGTTTTATGTGATTGCCATGTTACAATTGCATTAATCTGGTTGTATGAATGGCAGTGCTGCTTAATTGCTGATGTCTTTCATCATCTGGTTTGTATATAAATTCATCTTATAAATAATTTGATAGATACAAAAAAAACCGAATTCCTGCTTTTGTTTGCTCTTTCGCTTATGTTATGTGCTCCCATAGTCTTCCGGACTGTAATTTCATCCAGGAACTGCAAATATTCAGACAACAAATCAAAGTAAATCAAGTTCAGACTCTTCTCTTTCAAATTTACACAATCCTCTTGCTCCTTCAGCTTTGGTACTTAAAATGGATGTTCATTGTTTCTTTTTTCGGATTTTTCACTGCTAGAGAACTTTACATATGATTGAAGGCATCTTTTATACCGTGATAATAGCTAATTCAGTTATCTTACTAGCACTTATTCGAGTGAAGCAGGTTCTCACACCAAGAGAAAAGATACGAGCGATGAAGTGACTACGACAGTCGAGGAAGTGAAGCGGCAGCGGACCACAGCGGCATTTGGTGAAGCAAGTCCGGTAAGAATTCCTTCCTAGTAGTAATGTCAGTGCGTTGACCGTTTTGTTTTGTTTTGTTTCTTTATAGTATAGTAACAATAATGCAAGTATTTTTCCTAAGCTTAGTAGGGTAAAATCCATGCATCTCGCTACAAGAGACGCAATGCACCGGTTTAAATGGCTTAATTTGTTCTTGTGCTATGATGTTGTATGAATCAATCATCCTGAAGTTGTATACGGGGCGTCTCCTCGGAGAGTTAACAGCTGTGAACTTGGTTCGAGTGCAGGTGGTGCCCATGGTTGAAGCTGCGGCGAACGGGACCAAGTCGAACTAGTCAGGTCCATAAACTGCCACCGCTGCTGCTGGATCGTTTGGGCCGCTCATCACGTCACCTGCTCGAGGCTTGCATGTCTCGTAAAACTTCTACGTACAACACTGTTTCGTGATCATGCAACTATATATATGCTACTAGCAACTACTACTGCTTGTGTTAGGATTACTATCGATTATGTATGCCAGTGACATGTGAGCTGCTGGGTGAAATTTCTTTGGTTATTTTTCATCGAACAATCCGAAGCACCTATCTTAAGACGTACTCTCCCCGTTCCATAATTCCAATTATGGAATGGAGGGAGTAATCATCTAGGCGGTCTGAATGAAATTTTACCTTTCTTCCTACCACCTTTTTTTAGATGATGGAAGGATTGTCTTTTTTTTCTTAACCTATCTTGCAGCAGCATTGCAAGATGCACACAGCCAAAAACAACTCAAACGACGTCGTAGCCAAACGACTTCGAAATAGAAGAAAAAATATGAACATCGAGGAGTCCTCCTAAAGTACATGTTGCATCATCTTTGATTTCTTAACGTGGAACATTTCGGCAGTACCGCCTGCCCATGAGAGCAGTTACACCAGCCGAGATGGAGTCTAACTAAAATCTTCCCGATACCTCGTGCTTTTTGAGAATTCTGCATTCCAAAGAGCACTCAAGAACTAGTATATTTGAATCTTGTAACGATTGTTAATCTCATTGCAAGGAAAGCTCATTAATCAAACGTTTACAGTACAAAACACACTTGGTAAGAGCTATCTTGTAGCTACATCTCCAGCGGACAGCCAATTCCCATCTCTCCAGAGATCGCAGGAGTCGAACTAGGAGCTGATTGTGGGTACAATCCAGGTCCACGCTATGGAACCGGAGAAACGCGGCAAATTCTTGTCCAAAACTTGACTGCTCCACATCTACTCTCCAATTAGTGCTGTTCTGTAGGTTGCGTAAAAAATGGACCAGCCTCCCATCCAACTCAGCAGTCGTAGGCAATTGCTGCAAAGTTTCCACACATTTGCTACCCAACCGTTTCATAACCTCCAGCTCATTTTCGACAGAAAGCATTGATCCAGAGTAGATCTTGTGACTAAAGGACTTTTGACAGTTTGTAGGAGTTGCCCCTAGCCTTAATGCACATAATAATGCAAATGAAGGATGCCCGTTTGGGTGAATATATAGGGAGTCTTTCGGCCATGTGCCCATAGTACATAACTCCGAATCTAACTGAATGTAAGTTTTCTCATTGGGGTTCTCGTCCAAAAGAAAACCATAGTGTTCAAGAAGTTCCAAGTTTGTGTATGTCCCGTACCCCAGAAGTACCTGCATGTTTGTTGGCCAAGTTTAGGAAAGCAGAGAGCACACAAGATAATCCGTTCGGAAGGCCAGAATATTATAGCATACCTGCTCCCCTTTCCTATATCTTTTTCGGGCATACAAACAGTAGGCATTAGAATCTTCATATCCCCCATCTGTCATCCTTTCTGATGAACTATCCAACTTTATCTCTTCCAACATAACATTTCTCTCCTGGCATTTCATGGCTTCTTCCGTATCTTGGTCTTCAGACGAAGTATCATCATCAGGAGCAGCATAATTAAATAAATCACCTATTGGGCATAGGCAACCAGCATCATCCCATGCTACATGCAATGTCCGTGAAGATACCTTCAGGTGGACAAATGAAACCTCAGAGATCTCATCAATAAGTAAAATCTCATATCGGAAATAAGGCTAAGGAGCCGACAAAATCTTGAGTCAGCGCTGAATCGCTGATTCTACACAAGAACTTAAAAATGCTGAAAAGGGTTGCGTATAAAATAAAAAGAATGCTGACATAAATTGAGCTAAAAAATAAATTTCAAAATAATTATACCGTTGCAAAGGCCCAGAGCCACGTTTTAAACATCAAAAGTTTAGGTTTGAAATCCAATTCTCTCATTAGCGGTGCTGCTTCTTCCCACTCAGATCTAATGGCAGAAACAGCCTTTTGCGCAACCCAAATAGCATCATCAACCTGACAGTCAAAGCAGAAACCATTTAATGTTTTTGTGGGATGGAGCAAACGATAACCAAAAACAGTTCTGTTGACAAATCTGCCGAGCTATACTTGGAGAGCTTCAATTTCAAAATCGTTGAAGGTAGCCAAGATTGTGTAGTAGGTAGGCAGCTGAGACAAATAGAGGTACCAGCCAGAACTCTTCCCCTTTCCCACTTCAGCCAATAAGCATACGATCAATCTCTGTTGAAGCACAAATAGGAGAGCAGGGAAATCATTTCAAAGAATGTTCAGGTTCAGAAGAAGTACAATACAAGAAAGAAAAATAATCAAGAATGAGTTTACACTTAGAAGGTGAACACTATGAAACTAGTATCCTAACTCGGTGAAGTTACTTGTGCAACATTTTTGCGGTAAACCGAGAATATATATTGATTTTGCCTACATCAAGCAAACTGCTACATATATGGGAGGATTTTCTATCTCCTGATAACTGTCGGATTTTGCAAAGTTGAACATATAAATGTGTCCAAACTGTACCAGAAGAAGCAAACTGAGTGGAAAAACAAACTCCTGCAGTAATCAAGTGCCGAATAATTAATTATCCATAGGAATTAGTTTGCCAACATATCCCTCTTGGTAAAATCTGTTCCACCAGATTGACTCAGAGGGGTAGATGGTTAAATCTGTTCCAACATAAATCCTATCGAAGCTTTTGCAAATGTTTCAGTGACATAACCACCATAAGCATTGTACTCCTAGTCCCCATTTATCCCCAAAACTTGGTAAATTCTAGAACAATTTCACATGAGCATGTTTTAGTACATAAAAACTGAACCGTTGCCTGAAGATACGGCATTACCTGGATGCTGGAGAGGCGAGGGCGATGGGCATCTACGCAGGAAGCAATCCTGGGGTCATCGGCCATGACGCGGTCGCTGGTGAGCAGGGCAGCGCGGGGCACGCGCAGCACCAGCTCGCCGCGCCGGAGGTCCCGAGCCGCCGCGAAGCCCCTCCTGAGGTGGCAATGAAGAAAATCCGTGAGCTATAATGAGGAGGACCCGAGAGATCCAAGAATCGCAAGCGGCTGGGGTGGGGGTTCGGGGTTCATTACCCGCCCGCGTCAGGGAAATCAGCGACGACGAGGGAGCGGCCGAGGCAGGAGGAGGAGGCGGGCGCGGACAGGGAGTCGGATACGCCCAGCTCTGCCGCCCACCGGAGGAGCCCCTCCATTTGCGGCGGCGGAGAGAGCTTGTTCGGTTTTTTTTTTCGGAAGCGTTCTCGGTTGGTGGCATGGGCTATACGCCTTATTGGGCTGGAAAATGGGTGTTCTTTTCCTGGCCATGCTGCATGAACTTGTACTACCTGGGCCTAAATAAACGAGTACTTGGCTCAAGTATACCTGGCCATGGGCAGCCCGGCCCGGACTGCCTGACGGGCTGAGCCCGAGCGTGCCATCGAGAAAATCCTGCACTATAATAAATGACATGATAAATGTTGGATGACCTTGATTTGTTGCTTCAGGTTCCCATGAAAAATGACATGATAAATGTTGACGTAACAAAGCCTTACGCGTCAGGAGATAAAAAGTGCTATCCGGATAGATTTTCGACACATTTTTTCCTTTATAAACACAGGGGTCCTTATGGAGAGGAAGACACTCAAGTGGTACTGAGAATATTGAACAAAGAAAATGATATGGAGGCCATCAACAAAACATGTATTGTTCTGCCCCGAAGGTGAATAATCCTACACTATTGTCTCAATTTTGATCAATAACCCTCTGCAATGTGATTTATAAGATAATGTCGAAGGTTATGGCTACTAGGCTCAAATTAGTGCTCTCGGATGTTATTTTGTTGGGACAATATGCTTTCGTGCTTGGTAGACTTATCATCAATAATATAATCTATCTTTTCGAGTGTTTGCGTTTTATGAAAATAAATAAGCCGAAGAAGAACACGAGTTCTGCTTTGAAGATAGATATGATGAAAGCGTATGATAATAAACAGTGCGATTATTTGCAGACTATCACGGAAAAGTTGAATACTCCCTCCGTTTTTATTTACTCCGCATATTAGAGTTGACTGAAGTCAAACTTCGTAAAGTTTGACCAAGCTTATAGAAAATAATATAAACATTTACCATAACAAATTTATACTATATGAAAGTACATTCAATAATAAATCTAATGATGTTGATTTGTTATCGTATATGTTAATATTTTCGTTTATAAAATTGGTCAAAGTTTACAAAACTTGACTTTGACCAAAGCTAATACGCGAACTAAATAAAAACGAAGGGAGTATTAACCCGGTGTGGATTTTGTCGGTGATGAAGTGTGTAAGAATTGTATATTACTCAGTTATGTGCAATGGCGACTAATTTTGAGTATTTTAAACCGACTCGAGAAATCCGACAGAGATTCCAACTCGCCCTATTTATCTTTACTAGCTAATACCCCGCGCGTTGCTGCGGGAATTCATAGAAATATATGTGATCAATATTTGTGTAGTGAAGAAGAGTGGTTCAACTAATATGACAGATGCAAGGCAAAATATGGATACTGTACTAAGATATAGTTTACAATTTTTAATGAATAATTCATTGTTTAACTGTAAACACGATACCATCCAAGAGAGTTAGAACTGAATCCATTCTTTCTAAACTTAAAAGTTGAATTGTTATTACGATCGGTGCCTTCCTGGAAATTAGTTGAAACTGTGTAATTCCGTTTCTCATACAATCATCAGTTAAAACTGGATAATATACTAATATACTGTTGTGGTTGTTTTATAGTATTCCTTTTTTGGACGCTGTTTCATAGTATTCTTGATATTTGCAATTTTACCATTATATGTATGTGAGCCAAACAATCTAAGAATTTCCCTAACATCGTTCCATGATTTTGGTGTCATTTTTTGGGGCCGAGCTAGAATGCCATCCACGGGTGAAGACTAATATTGTTCATTAATTAGGGTTGAAGCACTGATAAAAAAAGGAAAGTTGTGGAGAGAATAATCATTATTAGAGGTGTTGTCAATACCCTATCCATTCACGCAGAATCAATAATTAGTAGGTAAGAATGAACTTGGAGGGCAGAGAGTGTTCAAGTTCTGACAATTGTTGAGAATTTAGATTAGTCGTAGTCAATTATGCCAGCCAGATTGAAAGTGCTAGTGATCGACTAGAGGTGGGTGAATAGGCGATTTTTATGAAAGTCTTCAAAACATGGAAGTTTCGAAGACAATCGATAGAAATGAACCTATTAATATGCAGCGGAAGGTAGACTACACTAAGCAAGCCATAGTCAAGTATTCAATGAAGTGAAGGCACAAAGACTAATAGCAGCTAGGCAGTATGGATCAGGATGGAAGACAGTATGAAGCCAATCAGAACAAGCAGTCACACAGTGAAGACAAATAGATAATGCAAACAGGCACTGACTTCACAAGGACTGAGGGAGTCCTGGATTAGGGGGTATCCGGACAGCCGGATTATATCCTTTGGCCGGACTGTTGGACTATGAAGATACAAGATTGAAGACTTCGTCCTGTGTCCGGATGGGAACTCTCCTTGGCGTGGAAGGCAAGCTTGGCAATACGGATATGTAGATCTCCTTCCTTGTAACCGACTTTGTGTAACCCTAGCCCCCTTCGGTGTCTATATAAACCGAAGGGTTTTAGTCCGTAGGACAACATACAATCATACCATAGGCTAGCTTCTAGGGTTTAGCCTCTCTGATCTCGTGGTAGATCAACTCTTGTACTACTCATATTATCAAGAATAATCAAGCAGGATGTAAGGTTTTACCTCCATCAAGAGGGCCCGAACCTGGGTAAAACATCGTGTCCCCTGCCTCCTGTTACCATCCGCCTTAGACGCACAGTTCGGAACCCCCTACCCGAGATCCGCCGGTTTTGACACCGACATTGGTGCTTTCATTGAGAGTTTCTCTGTGTCGTCATCATTAGGCTTGATGGCTCCTTCGATCATCGATAGCGATGCAGTCCAGGGTGAGACTTTTCTCCCCGGACATATCTTTGTATTCGGTGGCTCCGCACTGCGGGCCAACTCGCTTGGCCATCTGGAGCGGATCTAGAGCTACGCCCCTGGCTATCAGGTCAGATTTGGAAACTTGAACTACACAGCCGACATCCACGGAGACTTGATCTTCGACGGATTCGAGCCCTTGCCGAGTGCGCCACACGGTCACGATGAGCATGACTTAGCTCCACCATCGGACAGTGTTCGGGAGATCGCACCAGCGACCGCTCCGACCCTCAAATTGGAGCCAATTGCGCCATCCAGTGACAGGTGGATAGACCCCGCCGCGGAGGCTGCACTCTCATCGGCGATCGAGCCGAGTATCGACCTTACCCTTCACAAGAGCCGTGACGCCAAACTGCCGGATTCTTCCCCGCCCACGGACTCCGAACCGCCTGCGCCCGTGCCCATCGAATCCGGCTGGGCGCCGATCATGGAGTTCACCTTCGCGGATATCTTTCAGCACTCGCCTTTCGGCGACATACCGAACTCATTAAGGTCTCTCTCTCTGTCAGGAGAGCCCTGGCCGAACTATGTTCGGCAGAATTGGGATGCGGATGACGAAGAAATTCGTCGCCCACCCACCACCCACTTAGTAGCCACTGTCGACGATTTGACTGCCATGCTCGACTTCGACTCCGAAGGCATCGACGGTATGGACGACGATGCAGGAGATGAACAGGAACCACTGCCCACAGGGCACTGGACGCCCACTTCATCATATGATGTATACATGGTGGACACAGCCAAAGAAAACGACGACGAAGAACGTAAGGACGTAGCGAAGGGTTGTTCCCTCGAGAAGCAGTCAAAGCGGCGGCGTAAGCGCCGCTCCAAATCCCGCCTCGGCAGAAGCAGCGATCATATAAACCCAGCGATAGAGCAAGGCGAGCCAGCGGACAACAAACACGGCATTGAACCACCGTCCGACCACGGCAAAATGGAGAATCAAACCGAACAACCCAACTCCGTCGAAGATAACAGTCCGGATGACATCACACTGTACAGGCACCCGGAGCAACAGAATACCCATCAAAGGCTTGTTGCCAGTGCGAGGAGTCTGAAAAAGCAGAAGCAAAGGCTCAGGGCTACACAAGACACACTCAGAATCAGATGGAGTGAAGTACTCAAAACTGTAGCGAAGTACGGCGGTAATCGCCACACCAAGAGCTACCCGAAGCAAAAGTTGCTACCTGAATTCGATGAGGAGGCCTTAGATCCCTCGCAATCAAAAAACGAAATGGCCATCCGGTCGGATAGACGACCTCGTGGCCAACATAGAGCGGCAAACGACGCCGCACATAAGCCAGTATGCGATCCACATGAGGGCTCGCATCAAAAGGACGGCGCAACCAGATCCATCTATGGGCCACGCAAGCACGCTCCAGCACGCAATGCAACACAACAAACATCCCAACACCACGGTACACCCAAATACAGGGGTGCCGCACACCCCCTATGTTTCACCGATGAGGTGTTGGACCATGAATTTCTAGAGGGATTCAAACCCGTAAACATAGAGGCGTACGACGGAACGACAGACCCTGGGGTCTGGATTGAGGACTACATGTTGGAAATATGCCTTAGAGGCAATAATAAATTGGTTATTATTATATTTCCTTGTTCATGATAATCATTTATTATCCATGCTAGAATTGTATTGATAGGAAACTCAGATACATGTGTGGATACATAAACAACACCATGTCCCTAGTAAGCCTCTAGTTGACTAGCTCGTTGATCAATAGATGGTTACGGTTTCCTGACCATGGACATTGCATGTCGTTGATAACGGGATCACATCATTAGGAGAATGATGTGATGGACAAGACCCAATCCTAAGCCTAGCACAAGATCATGTAGTTCGTATGCTAAAGCTTTTCTAATGTCAAGTATCATTTCTTTAGACCGTGAGATTGTGCAACTCCTGGATACCGTAGGAATGCTTTAGGTGTGCCAAACGTCACAACGTAACTAGGTGGCTATAAAGGTACATTACAGGTATTTCGAAAGTGTCTGTTGGGTTGGCACGAATCGAGACTGGGATTTGTCACTCCGTGTAAACGGAGAGGTATCTCTGGGCCCACTCGGTAGGACATCATCATAATGTGCACAATGTGATCAAGGAGTTGATCACGGGATGATGTGTTACGGAACGAGTAAAAGAGACTTGCTAGTAACGAGATTGAACAAGGTATCGGGATACCGACGATCGAATCTCGGGCAAGTATCGTACCGCTAGACAAAGGGAATTGTATACGGGATTGATTAAGTCCTCGACATCGTGGTTCATCCGATGAGATCATCGTGGAACATGTGGGAGACAACATGGGTATCCAGATCCCGCTGTTGGTTATTGACCGGAGAGTCATCTCGATCATGTCTGCATGTCTCCCGAACCCGTAGGGTCTACACACTTAAGGTTCGGTGACGCTAGGGTTATAGGGAATAGATATACGTGGTTATCGAATGTTGTTCGGAGTCCCGGATGAGATCCTGGATGTCACGAGGAGTTCCGGAATGGTCCGGAGGTAAAGATTTATATATGGGAAGTCCTGTTTTGGTCGCCGGAAAAGTTTCGGGGTTTATCGGTAACGTACCGGGACCACCAGGAGGGTCCCGGGGGTCCACCAAGTGGGGCCACAAGCCCCTGAGGGCTGAATGGGCCAAGTGTGGGAGAGGACCAGCCCCAGGTGGGCTGGTGCACCCCCCACAAGGGCCCAAGGCGCAAGGGAGAGGGGAAGGGGGCAAACCCTAGGGCAGATGGGCCCTAAGGCCCACCCTGGTGCGCCTCCCCCTCTCCCCTCCCCTTGGCCGCCCCTAGATGGGATCTAGGGGGCTGCCGCCACCCCTAGGGAGGGAACCCTAGGTGGGGGCGCAGCCCCTCCCCTTCCCCTATATATACTTAAGGTTTGGGCTGCCCAACACACACGTGTTCCTCTCCTTCTTGGCGCAGCCCTACCCCTCTCCCTCCTCGTCTCTTGTGGTGCTTGGCGAAGCCCTGCTGATGTACCACGCTCCTCCACCACCACCACGCTGTCGTGCTGCTGCTGGATGGAGTCTTCCCCAACCTCTCCTTCTCCCCTTGCTGGATCAAGGCGTAGGAGACGTCACCGGGCTGTACGTGTGTTGAACACGGAGGTGCCGTCCGTTCGGCACTAGGATCATCAGTGATTTGAATCACGATGAGTACGACTCCATCAACCCCGTTCACTTGAACGCTTCCGCGTAGGATCTACAAGGGTATGTAGATGCACTCTCCTTCCCCTCGTTGCTGGTTTCTCCATAGATAGATCTTGGTGACACGTAGGAAAATTTTGAATTTCTGCTACGTTCCCCAACAGTGGCATCATGAGCTAGGTCTATGCGTAGTTTCTATGCACAAGTAGAACACAAAGTAGTTGTGGGCGTTGATTTTGTTCAATATGCTCACCGTTACTAGTCCAATCTTGATTCGACGGCATTGTGGGATGAAGCGGCCCGGACCAACCTTACACGTACGCTTACGTGAGACCGGTTCCACCGACTGACATGCACTAGTTGCATAAGATGGCTGGCGGGTGTCTGTCTCTCCCACTTTAGTCGGATCGGATTCGATGAAAAGGGTCCTTATGAAGGGTAAATAGCAATTGGCATATCACGTTGTGGTTTTTGCATAGGTAAGAAATGTTCTTGCTAGAAACCCATAGCAGCCACGTAAAACATGCAAACAACAATTAGAGGACGTCTAACTTGTTTTTGCAGGGTATGCTATGTGATGTGATATGGCCAAAGGATGTGATGAATGATATATGTGATGTATGAGATGATCATGTTCTTGTAATAGGAATCACGACTTGCATGTCGATGAGTATGACAACCGGCAGGAGCCATAGGAGTTGTGTTAATTTATTTATGACCTGCGTGTCAACATAAACGTCATGTAATTACTTTACTTTATTGCTAACCGTTAGCTGTAGTAGTAGAAGTAATAGTTGGCGAGACAACTTCATGAAGACACGATGATGGAGATCATGGTGTCATGCCAGTGACGATGATGATCATGGAGCCCCGAAGATGGAGATCAAAAGGAGCAATATGATATTGGCCATATCATGTCACTATTTGATTGCATGTGATGTTTATCATGTTTATACATCTTATTTGCTTAGAACGACGGTAGTAAATAAGATGACCCCTCATTAAAATTTCAAGAAAGTGTTCCCCCTAACTGTGCACCGTTGCGAAAGTTCGTTGTTTCGAAGTACCACGTGATGATCGGGTGTGATAGATTCCAACGTTCACATACAACGGGTGTAAGACAGATTTACACATGCAAACACTTAGGTTGACTTGACGAGCCTAGCATGTACAGACATGGCCTCGGAACACAGAAGACCGAAAGGTCGAACATGAGTCGTATAGAAGATACGATCAACATGAAGATGTTCACCGATGCTGACTAGTCCGTCTCACGTGATGATCAGACACGGCCTAGTTGACTCGGATCATGTAATCACTTAGATGACTAGAGGGATGTCTATCTGAGTGGGAGTTCATAAGATGAACTTAATTATCCTGAACATAGTCAAAAGGTCTTCGCAAATTATGTCGTAGCTCGCGCTTCAGTTCTACTGTTTAGATATGTTCCTAGAGAAAATTTAGTTGAAAGATGATAGTAGCAATTATGCGGACTAGGTCCGTAAACTGAGGATTGTCCTCATTGCTTCATAGAAGGCTTATGTCCTTAATACACCGCTCAGTGTGCTGAACCTCGAACGTCGTCTGTGGATGTTGCGAACATCTGACATACACGTTTTGATAACTACGTGATAGTTCAGTTAAACGGTTTAGAGTTGAGGCACCGAAGACGTTTTGAAACGTCGCGAAACATATGAGATGTTTCGAGGGCTGAAATTGGGATTTCAGGCTCGTGCCCACATCAAGAGGTATAAGACCTCCGACGATTTTCTTAGCCTACAAACTAAGGGATAAAAGCTCAATTGTTGAGCTTGTGCTCAGATTGTCTAAGTACAACAATCGCTTGAATCAAGTGGGAGTTGATCTTCCAGATGAAATAGTGATAGTTCTCCGAAGTCATTACCACCAAGCTGCTAGAGCTTCGTGATGAACTATAACATATCAGGGATAGATATGATCCTTGAGCTATTCGCGACACCGCGAAAGTAGAAATCAAAAGGGAGCATCAATCGTTGATGGTTAGTAAAACCACTAGTTTCAAGAAGGGCAAGGGCAAGAAAGGGATGCTTCATGGAACAAAAAATCAGTTGCTGTTCTAGTGAAGAAACCCAAAGTTGAAACCAGCCCGAGACTAAGTGCTTCTGTAATAAGGGGAACAGTCACTGAAGCAGAACCACCCTAGATACTTGGTAGATGAGAAGGCTGGCAAGGTCGACAGAAGTATATTGGATATGCATTATAATGTGTACTTTACTAGTACTCCTAGTAGCACCAGGGTATTAGATACCGGTTCGGTTGCTAAGTGTTAGTAACTCGAAACAAAAGGCTACGGAATAAATGGAGAATAGCTAAAAGGTGAGATGACGATATGTGTTGGAAGTATTTCCAAGGTTGATCAAATATCGTACGCTCCCTCTACCATCGAGATTGGCATTAAAACCTAAATAATTATTATTTGGTATTTGCGTTGAGCATAGACATGATTGGATTATGTCTATCGCGATACGGTTATTCATTTAAGGAGAATAATGGCTACTCTGTTTATTTGAATAATACCATCCCGATCGTAGTGATACACATGTTCATGCCAAAAGATATATGATAGTAATGATAGTACCACCTACTTGTGGCACTGCCACGTAAAGTCATATCGGTATAAAACGCATGAAGAAGCTCCATGTTGATGGATCTTTGGGCTCACTCATTTTTGAAAAGTTTGAGACATGCAAACCATGTCTGTTGGTGTATATGCATGAAGAAACTCCATGCAAATGGACCGTTTGGACTCACTTGATTTTGAATCACTTGAGACATGCAAATCATACCACATGGGCAAGATGACTGAAAGCCTCGTTTTCAGTAAAATGAAACTAGAGAGCAACTTGTTGGAAGTAATACATTTTGATGTGTGCAGTCCAATGAGTGCTGAGGCGTGTAGTGGATATCGTTATGTTCTTACTTCACAGATGATTTGAGTAGATACTGAGTATATTTACTTGATGAAACATAAGTCTAAATTATTGAAAGGTTCAAGTAATTTCAGAGTGAAGTTGAACATCATCGTGACAAGAGGATAAAATATCTATGATATGATCATAGAGATGAATATCTGAATTACGAGTTTGGCACAGAATTAAGACATTGTGGAAATTGTTCCACAACTAATACAGCCTGGAACACCATAGTGTGATGGTGTGTCCGAACATCATAACTGCACCCTATTGGATATGATGCATACCATGACGTCTCTTATCGAATTACCACGACAGTTTATGGGTTAGGCATTAGAGACAACCACATTCACTTTAAATAGGGCACCACGTAATTCCGATGAGATGACACCGTATGAACTATGGTTTAGAGAAACCTAAGCTGTCATTTCTTAAAAGTTTGGGGCTGCAACGCTTATGTGAAAAAGTTTCAGGCTGATAAGCTAGAACCCAAAGCGGATAAATGCATCTTCATAGGACACCCCAAAACGGTTGGGTATACTTCCTGTCTCAGATTCAAAAGCAATAAGGGATTGTTTCTAGAATCGGGTCCTTTCTCGAGGAAAAGTTTCTCTCGAAAGAATTGAGTGGGAGGATGGTGGAGACTTGATGAGGTTATTGAACCATCTCTTCAACTAGTGTGTGGCAGGGCATAGGGAGTTGTTCCTATGACACCTACACCATTTGAAGTAGAAGCTTATGATAGTGATCATGAAACTTCAGATCAAGTCACTACCAAACCTTGTGGGATGACAAGGATGCGTACTACTTCAGAGTGGTACGTAATCCTGTCTTGGAAGTCATGTTGCTAGACAACAATGAACCTACGAGCTATGGAGAAGCGATGGTGGGCCTGGATTCCAAAATGGCTCGAGGCTATATAATTCGAGAGAGGATCCATATATGAAAACAAAGTGTAGACTTTGGAAGAACTACTTGATGGTCGTAAGGCTGTTAGGTACATATGGATTTTAAAAGGAAGACGGACAATGATGGTAAGTATCACCATTAAGAAAGCTCGACTTGTCATTAAGATGTTTCCTGACAAGTTCAAGGAGTTGACTACGATGAGACTTTCTCACTCGTAGCGATGCTAAGAGTCTGTTGGAAATATATTAGCGGTTACTGCATTATTTATGAAATCTTGCAGATAGGATGTCAAAACATTGTTTCCTCGACGATTTTCTTGAGGAAAGGTTGTATGTGATACAACCGGAAGGTTTTGTCAATCCTGAAAGATGCTAATAAGTATGCAAAGCTCCAGCAATCCTTCTAAGGACTGGAGTAAGCATCTCGAAGTTGGAATGCATGCTTTGATGAGATGATCAAAGATTTTGGGTTTATACAAAGTTTATGAGAAACTTGTATTTCCAAAGAAGTGAGTGGGAGCACTATAGAATTTCCGATGAGTATATGTTGTTAACATATTGTTGATCAGAAATGATGTAGAATTTCTGGAAAGCATGCAGAGTTATTTGAAAAGTGTTTTCAATGGAAAACCTGGATTAGGCTACTTGAGTATTGAGCATTAAGATCTATAAGGATAGATCAAAACGCTTAATGGTACTTTCAAATGAGCACATACCTTGACATGATTTTGGAGGAGTTCAAAATGGATCGGCAAAGAAGGAGTTCTTGGCTGTGTTATAAGGTGTGAACATTGAGTAAGACTCGAAACCTGACCGCGGCAGAATAGAGAGAAAGGACGAAGGTCGTCCCCTATGCTTTAGACATAGGCTCTACAGTATGCTATGCTGTGTACCGCACCTGAAGAGTGCTTTGCCATGAGTCAGTCAAGGGGTACAAGAGTGATCCAAGAATGGATCACAGGACATCGGTCAAAGTTATCCTTAGTAACTAGTGGACTAAGGAATTTTCTCGATTATGGAGGTGGTAAAAGAGTTCGTCGTAAAGGGTTACACCGATGCAAAATTTGACACTAATCCAGATTATTCTGAGTAGTAAACTGGATTCGTATAGTAGAACAGTTATTTGGAATAGCTCCAAATAGAACGTGGCAGCTACATCTAGGAGATGACATAGAGATTTGTAAAGCACACACGGATCTGAAAGATTCAGACCCGTTGACTATAACATCTCTCACAAGCATAACATGATCAAACCCAGAACTCATTGAGTGTTAATCACATGGTAATGTGAACTAGATTATTGACTCTAGTAAACTCTTTGGGTGTTAGTCACATGGGGATGTGACCTTGGGTGTTAATCACATATCGATGTGAACTTGATTATTGACTCTAGTGCAAGTGGGAGACTGTTGGAAATATGCCCTAGAGGCAATAATAAATTTTTTATTATTATATTTCCTTGTTCATGATAATCGTTTATTATCCATGCTAGAATTGTATTGATAGGAAACTCAGATACATGTGTGGATACATAGACAACACCATGTCCCTAGTAAGCCTCTAGTTGACTAGCTCGTTGATCAATAGATGGTTACGGTTTCCTGACCATGGACATTGGATGTCGTTGATAATGGGATCACATCATTAGGAGAATGATGTGATGGACAAGACCCAATCCTAAGCCTAGCACAAGATCATGTAGTTCGTATGCTAAAGCTTTTCTAATGTCAAGTATCATTTCCTTAGACCGTGAGATTGTGCAACTCCCGGATACCGTAGGAATGCTTTGGGTGTGCCAAACGTCACAACGTAACTGGGTGGCTATAAAGGTACATTACAGGTATCTCCGAAAGTGTCTGTTGGGTTGGCACGAATCGAGACTGGGATTTGTCACTCCGTGTAAACGGAGAGGTATCTCTGGGCCCACTCGGTAGGACATCATCATAATGTGCACAATGTGATCAGGGAGTTGATCACAGGATGATGTGTTACGGAATGAGTAAAAGAGACTTGCCAGTAACGAGATTGAACAAGGTATCGGGATACCGACGATCGAATCTCGGGCAAGTATCGTACCGCTAGACAAAGGGAATTGTATACGGGATTAACTTTTCGCTTGTTTATCGGAATCAGGCGATTCAAGCGCCTAGAGTTTCGTCTCGAAACCCTCTATCCGTTTAACCAACTTAAACAAGATTTTGCTACTGTAAAATTTGCCCTAGATCCAGATTACTAGAATGAAGTTGTTTTCTTCCGCCGTTTGACTTTCGTTGTTTCATTCGATTTGATTCTTTTTGCCAACCGGAGTTCTTAAGTTGAACCTTCTGGTTAGATCTCTTATTTGAGTTTTACCTGTGCATTAGTTGAGTACTTATTGTATGCTTGTTTGTTTGTCTGTGATAGAGTATCCGGAGTGCGCCGCCTGTTACTTCGAATCGCTAGGTTTCCCGGATCATCAGCAAGGCAAGTAACACTTTGATCATACCTTTTCTACTACCCAGTTTTATTGCATTAGATCAATCCTCACACATTGCATGATTAGGATCTAATTAAATTGTGGGATGGGAAGTAGATGAGGTAGTACATATTACCTGTTTATTATCAAACCTTTGGGAGTTACTTCTACGTTTTCTTATTATGCCATGCTATGCTAGTAGACGTGGATTGGGTGAGTGATATCCATGACAGATGTGAGATTGATAATTAATGGTTTATCTAAGGTGGCAACTTAAACACACATCTGGGTGGATTGAGGCACCTGGGTATTCCAGGACTTGCCTGTTTTCTTTTGGACCGCCACCCAGGCTCAAAGGGATCATGAGACTATTCATACTAGAAACTTCCGTGTGCAGCCACAAGCTATTATGGGCTCTAGCATAGTTGACTAAGTTGTACGAACTCTTATAGTGGTAGACTAGCAGATGTAGGGGATGTAGGTGGTACGGTCTACCCGATCGTAAGGTGCTAGCTCTTCTGAAAGACTATGTCTCGGTCATCCGTCTTCTCAAACACCATGTAGTGCGAGAAAACAAACGGAGGCGATCGAGTCTTGTGGGGAAAAGTGCGCAAACCTCTGCAGAGTGTAACAAACTAATCATGGTTAGCCGTGTCCCCAGTTATGGACATCTTGAGTATCTAGTACTTGGATTATCATGTGAATCTCAACATGTTACTCTAAATTAATTTTGTTGGGTTATGTTTAATGATGATGCTTAATTGGGATTGAGAATGCTGTCAACCGTTCTCAATGTTTAACAACCACCTTGATAGTAATTAAAATTTTATTCCTTTGAAGTAGGGAAAAATTGGCTTTACGCAAAACTGTAACCATAGAGCTTTCCACCAGCCAAATATGCATATAGTATAGCTGTTTCATTCCATTACTCTCTATGTGTTACCTTGCCAGCATATTCCATGTGCTGACCCGTTTTCGGGCTGCAACGTTAATGTTGCAGACTTTTCAGACGATGATTAAGGAATTTCTAGGTCGTGGTTCTATACTCAGTGATGCCGTTGGAGTTGATGGACTCACTTATCTTCCAAGCCTTCCGCTGTTATCGTTATTAGATGGCCTTAAGCCATATTTATTGTAATAAGTTCTCTTTTGAGACATTCCATGTAATAAGTGTGTGATTGCTACTCTGCTATAAATCCTCCGAGTACTGTGTGGTGTCAGCATTACTGATCCAGGGATGACACCGAAGCACAGAGATCAGACTGTTTGAGATCTGGTCGCTACAGAGATGGTATCAGAGCACACGCTGACTGTAGGACATGACCACTAAGCTAAAGACCTAGATCACTACTCACTCTCTTCTCTTCTGACCTCTCATCTTTTCTATTCTTTAGGATGGCGGATGCAAGGAACAAGTTTACGCAACCGGATGAAGATGCACCCTTTGGACGCCACTTGAAGGAAGTCACTAGATACCTGAACATAGGAGTACCAAGCTTCACGGGAACCTACAACGCCACTTTACCTGAAGAAGAGCACTAGATGATTCAAGTTCAAGTTCTAGGAAGGACGTTCATGCCAGTCACTGAGCCCATAGAATTTTCTTTTGATGCACCAACTTGGAGTCTAGGAAAGAGCATGACAGCTCACATCACCATGGGACGCATTGGAGAAGTCTACCGCAAGGATCTCAGGGATACTATCTACCAGCTTTGTGGGCGCCGAGATGAACACTGGGAGATGATCAGCACCAGGAAGGATAGATCAATTGCAGCTTTTATCCAGGAGCTAAACCAGCACATTCGCCGACAGGAGAACCAGATGTGCGCCGACATGATAGATCTGAAGAAGGCTAAGACCAGAATCAAGGAACTGGAGGAAGAACTCAAGGCTACACGTGAAGATTATGAAGAGGAAATTGAAGTATTGGTGGATAAGAATGCCGACCTAACAAAGAAGATTGGAATATTTATGGGAGGCCCGACGCCAGTAGAGGAAGACGAAGAACCCAAGGAGATTAGCCCGGAAGACAACATCATCATCGATGGCACCGACTCGGAAGCAGATAGTAGCAATGATGACTATGTTGATGAAGCTGGAGCAGATATTATGGAGTCAACAACCATAGAATATTTCTAATAGACCACCTCACCAGTAGTAGTAGTCCACCATGTAAATATAGTAGTCCGAGCACTTTTGCGATAGTTAGATCGATTGCATGCCTTTGGTTGATTGATTGAAGTGAATTGTTTGCTTTTGCCTCATGTGCATATGGGTAGTGTTTTCTCTTTAGACCCTCTCTATTCTTATATCTCATCTTTTCTAAACCCTCAGATGCCTCCGAGACGTGACCCCGGTTTTGCTTTCACACCGGAGCTCACCCAGTTGATCCAGCAGCAGAACACATTGATGCAGTTGCTAGTCCAGAATCAGAATTAGGGGAACAACAACAACAACCCACCACCCCCACCACCACCACCTGTTGACCACTTAGCCCGTTTTCTTAGGCTGAATCCGCCGGTGTTTTCCAGTAGCACCGAGCCGATAGTAGCAGATGATTGGCTCTGCAAGGCAGCTAGGGAGTTGACCACAGCAGGATACACAGATGCGGAGAAGGTGAAGTTTGCCGCACATCAGTTAGAAGGACCCGCAGCATCATGGTGGGAGAATTTCACAGCCACTTTCCCAGTAGACACTGTCACATGGGACCAGTTTCAGCAGGCTTTCCGTACTGCCCATGTTTCAACAGGAGCTATTGTTGGAAATATGCCCTATAGGCAATAATAAAAGCATTATTATTATATTTCCTTGTTCATGATAATTGTCTTTATTCATGCTATAATTGTGTTATCAGGAAATCGTAATACATGTGTGAATAATAGACACCAACATGTCCCTAGTAAGCCTCTAGTTGACTAGCTCGTTGATCAACAGATAGTCATGGTTTCCTGACTATGGACATTAGATGCCATTGATAACGAGATCACATCATTAGGAGAATGATGTGATGGACAAGACCCAATCCTAAACATAGCATAAGATCGTATAGTTCGTTTGCTAGAGTTTTTCCAATGTCAAGTATCTTTTCCTTAGACCATGAGATCGTGTAACTCCCGGATACCGTAGGAGTGCTTTGGGTGTACCAAACGTCACAACGTAACTGGGTGACTATAAAGGTATACTACGGGTATCTCCGAAAGTGACTGTTGGGTTGACACAGATCAAGACTGGGATTTGTCACTCCATATGACGGAGAGGTATCACTGGGCCCACTCGGTAATGCATCATCATAATGAGCTCAAAGTGACCAAGTGTCTGGTCATGGGATCATGCATTACGGTACGAGTAAAGTGACTTGCCGGTAACGAGATTGAACGAGGTATTGGGATACCGATGATCGGATCTCGGGCAAGTAACATACTGATTGACGAAGGGAATTGTATGCGGGATTGATTGAATCCTCGACATCGTGGTTCATCCGATGAGATCATCGAGGAGCATGTGGGAGACAACATGGGTATCCAGATCCCGCTGTTGGTTATTGGCCGGAGAGTCATCTCGGTCATGTCTACATGTCTCCCGAACCCGTAAGGTCTACACACTTAAGGTTCGGTGACGCTAGGGTTGTAGGGATATGTATATGCAGTAACCTGAATGTTGTTCGGAGTCCCGGATGAGATCCCGGACGTCACGAGCAGTTTCGGAATGGTCTGGAGGTAAATAATTATATATAGGAAGTGCTATTTCGGGCATCGGGACAAGTTTCGGGGTCACCGGTATTGTACCGGGACCACCGGAAGGGTCCCGGGGGTCCACCGGGTGGGGCCACCTGCCCCGGGGGCCACATGGGCTGTAGGGGTGTGCGCCTTGGCCTGTATGGGCCAAGGGCACCAGCCCCAAGAGGCCCATGCGCCAAGAGATCAAGAAAGGAAGAGTCTTAAAGGGGGAAGGCACCTAGGGGAGGAGGGATTCCTCCCTTGGCCGCCGCCCCCCCTAGGAGATTGCATCTCCTAGGGCCGCCCCCCTAGGCTCCCTATATATAGTGGGGGAAGGAGGGCCTCTCACCCCACGCCTTTGGTGCCTCCCTCTCCCTCTCCAACACATCCTCCTCCTCCATAGTGCTTGGCGAAGCCCTGCCGGAGTACTGCAGCTCCATCACCACCACGCCGTCGTGCTGCTGCTGGAGCCATCTTCCTCAACCTCTCCTTCCCCCTTGCTGGATCAAGAAGGAGGAGACGTCACGCTGACCGTACATGTGTTGAACGCGGAGGTGCCGTCCATTCGGCGCTAGGATCTCCGGTGATTTGGATCACGTCGAGTACGACTTCCTCATCCCCGTTCTTTGAACGCTTCCGCGCGTGATCTACAAAGGTATGTAGATGCAATCCAATCACTCGTTGCTAGATGAACTCCTAGATGGATCTTGGTGAAACCGTAAGAAATTTTTTGTTTTCTGCAATGTTCCCCAACAGTGGCATCATGAGCTAGGTCTATGCGTAGTTCTCTTGCACGAGTAGAACACAATTTGTTGTGGGCGTTGATGCTGTCAACTTTCTTGCCGCTACTAGTCTTATCTTGCTTCAACGGTATTGTGAGATGAAGTGGCCCAGACCAACCTTACACGTATGCTTACGTGAGACCGGTTCCACCGACTAACATGCACAAGTTGCATAAGGTGGCTGGCGGGTGTCTGTCTCTCCCACTTTAGTTGGAGCGGATTCGATGAAAAGGGTCCTTATGAAGGGTAAATAGAAGTTGACAGATCACGTCGTGGCTTTAACGTAGGTAAGAAAACATTCTTTCTAGAACCCTATTTCAGCCACGTAAAACTTGCAACAACAATTAGAGGACGTCTAACTTGTTTTTGCAGCAAGTGCTTTGTGATATGATATGGCCAAAGTTGTGATGAATGATGAATGATATATATGTGATGTATGAGATTTTCATGCTATTGTAATAGGAATCACGACTTGCATGTCGATGAGTATGACAACCGGCAGGAGCCATAGGAGTTGTCTTTATTTTTTGTATGACCTACGTGTCATTGAGAAACGCAATGTAAATTACTTTACTTTATTGCTAAACGCGTTAGCCATAGTAGTAGAAGTAATAGTTGGCGAGCAACTTCATGGAGACATGATGATGGAGATCATGATGATGGAGATCATGGTGTCATGCCGGTGACAAGATGATCATGGAGCCCCAAGATGGAGATCAAAGGAGCTATGTGATATTGGCCATATCATGTCACTTTTATTATTTGATTGCATGTGATGTTTATCATGTTTTTGCATCTTGTTTACTTAGAACGACAGTAGTAAATAAGATGATCCCTCATAATAATTTCAAGAAAGTGTTCCCCCTAACTGTGCACCGTTGCGATAGTTCATTGTTTCGAAGCACCACGTGATGATCGGGTGTGATAGATTCTAACGTTCACATACAACGGGTGTAAGACAGATTTACACATGCAAACACTTAGGTTGACTTGACGAGCTTAGCACGTACAGACATGGACTCAGAACACAAAAGACCGAAAGGTAGAGCATGAGTCATATAGAAGATACGATCAACATGAAGATGTTCACCGATGTTGACTAGTCCGTCTCACGTGATGATCGGACACGGCCTAGTTAACTCGGATCATGTTATACTTAGATTACAGGAGGGATGTCTATCTAAGTGGGAGTTCATTGAATAATTTGATTAGATGAACTTAATTATCATGAACTTAGTCTAAAATATTTACAATATGTCTTGTAGATCAAATGGCCAACGTAGTCCTCAACTTCAACACGTTCCTAGAGAAAACCAAGCTAAAAGACGATGGCAGCAACTACACGGGCTGGGTCCGGAACCTAAGGATCATCCTCATAGCTGCCAAGAAAGATTATGTCCTACAAGCACCGCTAGGTGACGCACCTGTTCTCCTTGCAGAACAAGACATTATGAACGCTTGGCAGGCACGTACCGATGACTACTCCCTCGTTCAGTGCGGCATGCTTTACAGCTTAGAGCCGGGGCTCCAAAAGCATTTTGAGAGACACGGAGCATATGAGATGTTCGAAGAGCTGAAAATGGTTTTCCAAGCTCATGCCCTGGTCGAGAGATATCAAGTCTCCGACAAGTTCTTCAGCTGTAAGATGGAGGAAAACAGTTCTGTCAGTGAGCACATACTCACTATGTCTGGGTTGCATAACCGCTTGACTCAGCTGGGAGTTAATCTCCCGGATGAAGCTGTCATTGACAGAATCCTTCAGTCGCTTCCACCGAGCTACAAGAGCTTTGTGATGAACTTCAATATGCAGGGGATGGAAAAGACCATTCCTGAAGTATTTGCAATGCTGAAATCAGCAAAGGTAGAAGTCAAAAAGGAACATCAAGTGTTGATGGTGAATAAAACCACTAAGTTCAAGAAAGGCAAGGGTAAGAAAACCTTCAAGAAGGACGGCAAGGGAGTTGCCGCGCCCGGCAAGCAAGCTGCCGGGTAGAAACCAAAGAATGGACCCAAGCCCGAGACTGAGTGCTTTTATTGCAAGGAAAGTGGTCACTAGAAGCGGAACTGCCCCAAATACTTAGTGGACAAGAAGGCCGGCAAAACGAAAGGTATATGTGATATACATGTAATTGATGTGTACCTTACCAGTACTCGTAGTAGCTCCTGGGTATTTGATACCGGTGCAGTTGCTCACATTTGTAACTCAAAGCAGGAGCTGCGGAATAAGCGGAGACTGGCGAAGGACGAGGTGACGATGCGCGTCGGGAATGGTTCCAAGGTCGATGTGATCGCCGTCGGCACGCTACCTCTACATTTACCTACGGGATTAGTTTTGAACCTCAATCATTGTTATTTAGTGCCAAGTTTGAGCATGACCATTGTATCAGGATCTTGTTTAATTCGAGATGGCTACTCATTTAAATCCGAGAATAATGGTTGTTCTATTTATATGAGAGATATGTTTTATGGTCATGCTTCGATGGTGAATGGTTTATTCTTAATGAATCTCGAGCGTAATGCTACACATATTCATAGTGTGAATACCAAAAGATGTAAGATTGATAATGATAGTCCACATACTTGTGGCACTGCCGCCTTGGTCACATAGGTGTCAAACGCATGAAGAAGCTCCATGCTGATGGACTTTTAGAGTCTCTTAATTACGAATCATTTGACACGTGTGAACCATGCCTCATGGGTAAAATGACCAAGACTCCGTTCTCAGGAACAATGGAGCGAGCAACCAACTTATTGGAAATCATACATACTGATGTGTGCGGTCCAATGAGTGTTGAGGCTCGCAGTGTCTATCATTATGTTCTCACCCTCACTGATGACTTGAGTAGATATGGGTATGTCTACTTAATGAAACACAAGTTTGAGACCTTTGAAAAGTTCAAGGAATTTCAGAGTGAGGTTGAGAATCAACGTGACAGGAAAATCAAGTTCCTGCGATCAGATCGTGGAGGAGAATACTTGAGTCATGAGTTTGGCACACACTTAAGAAAATGTGGAATAGTTTCACAACTGACGCCGCCTGGAACACCTCAGCGTAATGGTGTGTCCGAACGTCGTAATCGCACTCTATTAGATATGGTGTGATCTATGATGTCTCTTACCGATTTACCGCTATCTTTTTGGGGCTATGCTTTAGAGACTGCCGCATTCACTTTAAATAGGGCTCCGTCGAAATCCGTTGAGACGACACCATATGAATTATGGTTTGGGAAGAAACCTAAGCTGTCGTTTCTAAAAGTTTGGGGATGCGATGCTTATGTCAAGAAACTTCAACCTGAAAAGCTCTAACCCAAATCGGAAAAATGCGTCTTCATAGGATACCCTAAAGAAACTATTGGGTATACCTTCTACCTCAGATCTGAAGGCAAGATCTTTGTTGCCAAGAATGGGTCCTTTCTAGAGAAAGAGTTTCTCTCGAAAGAAGTAAGTGGGAGGAAAGTAGAACTTGATGAAGTATTACCTCTTGAACCGGAAAATGGCGCAACTCAAGAAAATGTTCCTGAGGTGCCTGCACCGACTAGAGGGGAAGTTAATGATGATGATCATGAAACTTCAGATCAAGTTGCTACTGAACTTCGTAGGTCCACAAGGACACGTTCTGCACCAGAGTGGTACGGCAACCCTGTCTTGGAAATCATGTTGTTAGACAACGGTGAACCTTCGAACTATGAAGAAGCGATGGCGGGCCCGGATTCCGACAAATGGCTAGAAGCCATGAAATCCGAGATAGGATCCATGTATGAAAATGAAGTATGGACTTTGACTGACTTGCCCGTTGAGCGGCGAGCCATAGAAAATAAATGGATCTTTAAGAAGAAGACAGACGCGGATGGTAATGTGACCATCTATAAAGCTCGCCTTGTCGCTAAGGGTTATCGACAAGTTCAAGGGGTTGACTACGATGAGACTTTCTCACCGGTAGCGAAGCTAAAGTCTGTCCGAATCATGTTAGCAATTGCCGCATTCTATGATTATGAGATATGGCAAATGGACGTCAAAACGGCATTCCTTAATGGTTTCCTTAAGGAAGAATTGTATATGATGCAGCCGGAAGGTTTTGTCGATCCTAAGAATGCTAACAAGGTGTGCAAGCTCCAACGCTCGATTTATGGGCTGGTGCAAGCATCTCGGAGTTGGAACATTCACTTTGATGAGATGATCAAAGCGTTTGGGTTTACACAGACTTATGGAGAAGCCTGCGTTTACAAGAAAGTGAGTGGGAGCTCTGTAGCATTTCTCATATTATATGTAGATGACATACTTTTGATGGGAAATGATATAGAACTCTTGTGCAGCATTAAGGCCTACTTGAATAAGAGTTTTTCAATGAAGGACCTTGGAGAAGCTGCTTATATATTAGGCATCAAGATCTATAGAGACAGATCAAGACGCCTCATAGGTCTTTCACAAAGCACATACCTTGATAAGATATTGAAGAAGTTCAATATGGATCAGTCTAAGAAGGGGTTCTTGCCTGTGTTGCAAGGTGTGAAATTGAGCTCAGCTCAATGTCCGACCACGGCAGAAGATATAGAAGAGATGAGTGTCATCCCCTATGCCTCAGCCATAGGTTCTATTATGTATGCCATGCTGTGTACCAGGCCTGATGTAAACCTTGCCGTAAGTTTGGTAGGTAGGTACCAAAGTAATCCCGGCAAGGAACACTGGACATCGGTCAAGAATATCCTGAAGTACCTGAAAAGGACTAAGGAAATGTTTCTCGTCTATGGAGGTGATGAAGAGCTTGTCGTAAAGGGTTACGTCGACGCTAGCTTCGACACAGATCTGGATGACTCAAAGTCACAAACCGGATACGTGTATATTTTGAATGGTGGGGCAGTAAGCTGGTGCAGTTGCAAGCAGAGCGTCGTGGCGGGATCTACATGTGAAGCGGAGTACATGGCAGCCTCGGAGGCAGCGCATGAAGCAATTTGGGTGAAGGAGTTCATCACCGACCTAGGAGTCATACCCAATGCGTCGGGGCCAATCAAACTCTTCTGTGACAACACTGGAGCTATTGCACTTGCCAAGGAGCCCAGGTTTCACAAGAAGACAAGGCACACCAAGCGTTGCTTCAACTCCATTCGTGAAAATGTTCAAGATGGAGACATAGATATTTGTAAAGTACATACGGACCTGAATGTAGTAGATCCGTTGACTAAACCTCTCCCTAGAGCAAAACATGATCAACACCAGAATTCCATGGGTGTTCGATTCATCACAATGTAACTAGATTATTGACTCTAGTGCAAGTGGGAGACTGTTGGAAATATGCCCTAGAGGCAATAATAAAAGCATTATTATTATATTTCCTTGTTCATGATAATTGTCTTTATTCATGCTATAATTGTGTTATCCGGAAATCGTAATACATGTGTGAATAATAGACACCAACATGTCCCTAGTAAGCCTCTAGTTTACTAGCTCGTTGATCAACAGATAGTCATGGTTTCCTGACTATGGACATTAGATGTCATTGATAACGAGATCACATCATTAGGAGAATGATGTGATGGACAAGACCCAATCCTAAACATAGCATAAGATCGTATAGTTCGTTTGCTAGAGTTTTTCCAATGTCAAGTATCTTTTCCTTAGACCATGAGATCGTGTAACTCCCGGATACCGTAGGAGTGCTTTGGGTGTACCAAACGTCACAACGTAACTGGGTGACTATAAAGGTATACTACGGGTATCTCCGAAAGTGACTGTTGGGTTGACACGGATCAAGACTGGGATTTGTCACTCCATATGACGGAGAGGTATCACTGGGCCCACTCGGTAATGCATCATCATAATGAGCTCAAAGTGACCAACTGTCTGGTCACGGGATCATGCATTACGGTACGAGTAAAGTGACTTGCCGGTAACGAGATTGAACGAGGTATTGGGATACCGACGATCGGATCTCGGGCAAGTAACATACTGATTGACGAAGGGAATTGTATGCGGGATTGATTGAATCCTCGACATCGTGGTTCATCCGATGAGATCATCGAGGAGCATGTGGGAGCCAACATGGGTATCCAGATCCCGCTGTTGGTTATTGGCCGGAGAGTCGTCTCGGTCATGTCTACATGTCTCCCGAACCCGTAGGGTCTACACACTTAAGGTTTGGTGACGCTAGGGTTGTAGGGATATGTATATGCAGTAACCCGAATGTTGTTCGGAGTCCCGGATGATATCCCGGACGTCACGAGGAGTTTCGGAATGGTCCGGAGGTAAAGAATTATATATAGGAAGTGCTATTTCGGGCATCGGGACAAGTTTCGGGGTCACCGGTATTGTACCGGGACCACCGGAAGGGTCCCGAGGGTCCACCGGGTGGGGCCACCTGCTCCGGGGGCCACATGGGCTGTAGGGGTGTGCGCCTTGGCCTGTATGGGCAAAGGGCACCAGCCCCAAGAGGCCCATGCGCCAAGAGATCAAGAAAGGAAGAGTCCTAAAGGGGGAAGGCACCTCCTAGGTGCCTTGGGGAGGAGGGATTCCTCCCTTGGCCGCCGCCCCCCCTAGGAGATTGCATCTCCTAGGGCCGCCCCCCCTAGGAGATTGCATCTCCTAGGGCCGCCCCCCTAGGCTCCCTATATATAGTGGGGGAAGGAGGGCCTCTCACCCCACGCCTTTGGTGCCTCCCTCTCCCTCTCCAACACATCCTCCTCCCCCATAGTGCTTGGCGAAGCCCTGCCGGAGTACTGCAGCTCCATCACCACCACGCCGCCGTGCTGCTGCTGGAGCCATCTTCCTCAACCTCTCCTTCCCCCTTGCTGGATCAAGAAGGAGGAGACGTCACGCTGACCGTACGTGTGTTGAACGCGGAGGTGCCGTCCGTTCGGCGCTAGGATCTCCGGTGATTTGGATCACGTCGAGTACGACTTCCTCATCCCCGTTCTTTGAACGCTTCCGCGCGTGATCTACAAAGGTATGTAGATGCAATCCAATCAATCGTTGCTAGATGAACTCCTAGATGGATCTTGGTGAAACCGTAAGAAATTTTTTGTTTTCTGCAACGTTCCCCAACAGTGGCATCATAAGCTAGGTCTATGCGTAGTTCTCTTGCACGAGTAGAACACAATTTGTTGTGGGCGTTGATGCTGTCAACTTTCTTGCCGCTACTAGTCTTATCTTGCTTCAACGGTATTGTGGGATGAAGTGGCCCGGACCAACCTTACACGTACGCTTACGTGAGACCGGTTCCACCGACTAACATGCACAAGTTGCATAAGGTGGCTGGCGGGTGTCTGTCTCTCCCACTTTAGTTGGAGCGGATTCGATGAAAAGGGTCCTTATGAAGGGTAAATAGAAGTTGACAGATCACGTTGTGGCTTTAACGTAGGTAAGAAAACGTTCTTGCTAGAACCCTATTTCAGCCACGTAAAACTTGCAACAACAATTAGAGGACGTCTAACTTGTTTTTGCAGCAAGTGCTTTGTGATATGATATGGCCAAAGTTGTGATGAATGATGAATGATATATATGTGATGTATGAGATTTTCATGCTATTGTAATAGGAATCACGACTTGCATGTCGATGAGTATGACAACTGGCAGGAGCCATAGGAGTTGTCTTTATTTTTTGTATGACCTGCGTGTCATTGAGAAACGCCATGTAAATTACTTTACTTTATTGCTAAACGCGTTAGCCATATTAGTAGAAGTAATAGTTGGCGAGCAACTTCATGGAGACACGATGATGGAGATCATGATGATGGAGATCATGGTGTCATGCCGGTGACAAGATGATCATGGAGCCCCAAGATGGAGATCAAAGGAGCTATGTGATATTGGCCATATCATGTCACTTTTATTATTTGATTGCATGTGATGTTTATCATGTTTTTGCATCTTGTTTACTTAGAACGACGGTAGTAAATAAGATGATCCCTCATAATAATTTCAAGAAAGTGTTCCCCCTAACTGTGCACCGTTGCGACAGTTCATTGTTTCGAAGCACCACGTGATGATCGGGTGTGATAGATTCTAACGTTCACATACAACGGGTGTAAGACAGATTTACACATGCAAACACTTAGGTTGACTTGACGAGCCTAGCACGTACAGACATGGCCTCGGAACACAAAAGACCGAAAGGTCGAGCATGAGTCATATAGAAGATACGATCAACATGAAGATGTTCACCGATGTTGACTAGTCCGTCTCACGTGATGATCGGACCCGGCCTAGTTAACTCGGATCATGTTATACTTAGATTACAGGAGGGATGTCTATCTAAGTGGGAGTTCATTGAATAATTTGATTAGATGAACTTAATTATCATGAACTTAGTCTAAAATATTTACAATATGTCTTGTAGATCAAATGGCCAACGTAGTCCTCAACTTCAACGCGTTCCTAGAGAAAACCAAGCTAAAAGACGATGGCAGCAACTACACGGACTGGGTCCAGAACCTAAGGATCATCCTCATAGCTGCCAAGAAAGATTATGTCCTACAAGCACCGCTAGGTGACGCACCTGTTCTCCTTGCAGAACAAGACGTTATGAACGCTTGGCAGGCACGTACCGATGACTACTCCCTCGTTCAGTGCGGCATGCTTTACAGCTTAGAGCCGGGGCTCCAAAAGCATTTTGAGAGACACGGAGCATATGAGATGTTTGAAGAGCTGAAAATGGTTTTCCAAGCTCATACCCTGGTCGAGAGATATCAAGTCTCCGACAAGTTCTTCAGCTGTAAGATGGAGGAAAACAGTTCTGTCAGTGAGCACATACTCACTATGTCTGGGTTGCATAACCGCTTGACTCAGATGGGAGTTAATCTCCCGGATGACGCAGTCATTGACAGAATCCTTCAGTCGCTTCCACCGAGCTACAAGAGCTTTGTGATGAACTTCAATATGAAGGGGATAGAAAAGACCATTCCTGAAGTATTTGCAATGCTGAAATCAGCAAAGGTAGAAGTCAAAAAGGAACATCAAGTGTTGGATGTGAATAAAACCACTAAGTTCAAGAAAGGCAAGGGTAAGAAAACCTTCAAGAAGGACGGCAAGGGAGTTGCCGCGCCCGGCAAGCAAGCTGCCGGGTAGAAACCAAAGAATGGACCCAAGCCCGAGACTGAGTGCTTTTATTGCAAGGAAAGTGGTCACTGGAAGCGGAACTGCCCCAAATACTTAGCGGACAAGAAGGCCGGCAAAACGAAAGGTATATGTGATATACATGTAATTGATGTGTACCTTACCAGTACTCGTAGTAGCTCCTGGGTATTTGATACCGGTGCAGTTGCTCACATCTGTAACTCAAAGCAGGAGCTGCGAAATAAGAATTATATATAGGAAGTGCTATTTCGGGCATCAGGACAAGTTTCGGGGTCACCGGTATTGTACCGGGACCACCGGAAGGGTCCCGGGGGTCCACCGGGTGGGGCCACCTCCCCCGGGGGCCACATGGGCTGTAGGGGTGTGCGCCTTGGCCTGTATGGGCCAAGGGCACCAGCCCCAAGAGGCCCATGCGCCAAGAGATCAAGAAAGGAAGAGTCCTAAAGGGGGAAGGCACCTCCTAGGTGCCTTGGGGAGGAGGGATTCCTCCCTTGGCCGCTGCCCCCCCTAGGAGATTGCATCTCCTAGGGCCGCCCCCCTAGGCTCCCTATATATAGTGGGGGAAGGAGGGCCTCTCACCCCACGCCTTTGGTGCCTCCCTCTCCCTCTCCAACACATCCTCCTCCTCCATAGTGCTTGGCGAAGCCCTGCCGGAGTACTGCAGCTCCATCACCACCACGCTGTCGTGCTGCTGCTGGAGCCATCTTCCTCAACCTCTCCTTCCCCCTTGCTGGATCAAGAAGGAGGAGACGTCACGCTGACCGTACGTGTGTTGAACGCGGAGGTGCCGTCCGTTCGGCGCTAGGATCTCCGGTGATTTGGATCACGTCGAGTACGACTTCCTCATCCCCGTTCTTCGAACGCTTCTGCGCGTGATCTACAAAGGTATGTAGATGCAATCCAATCACTCGTTGCTAGATGAACTCCTAGATGGATCTTGGTGAAACCATAAGAAATTTTTTGTTTTCTGCAATGTTCCCCAACAGCTATGGCCATGAAGAAGCATGAGTTTCGCAACTTGCGCCAAGGAGGAAGGACAGTTGGCCAGTATGTGGAGGAATTTAGTAAGTTAGCACGTTATGCCCCAGATGACGTCGCTACAGATGCAGCTAAGCAAGAGAAGTTTCTGGAAGGACTGAATGATGAGTTGAGCATGCAGTTGATGGTAGCCACCTTCAACAACTACCAGGAGTTGGTAGATCATGCTCTTATGATTGAAGGGAAGCAGCAGCAAATTGAGAATCGCAAGAGGAAGTATGGACAAGGAAAGTACAATTCAGGAGCTCAGCAGAAGCCACGTTTTACCCCTAGATCGGGAGGACATTTTCAGCATACCCATGGGGGAGGTAGCTCGCACAATCACAATGGCACTAAGAATGGTAATGGCAATGGAGGAAGCAACGGCCAGAATCGCACCAATCCATCAACCCCAGCCAAGAAGGACTTGAGCCAAGTCACTTGTTATAAGTGTTCGAAGCCAGGACATTATGCCAATGAATGTCCTGAAGGCCAAAATGGCAATGGAAGTTCTGGGAAGAAGCCGAACCCTTTCAACAGGGGACAGGTGAACCACATTAGCGTGGATGAGGTTGAAGCTCAGCCCAATGCAGTAATAGGTAAGTTTTTGGTTAAGTCATTTACTGCACTCGTTCTTTTTGATATTGGTGCATCGCATTCATACATCTCAAGGGGATTTGTGGATAAGTATAACCTACCAACCCAAGCCCTTAGGTCACCCATGTTAGTAACCTCGCCAGGAGCAGAGTATGTGGCTAGTCTATGGTGTGATCGGTTACCATTAAGGATTGGTAACTATGTTTTTCCCTCAGACCTAGTAGTATTGGAATCTCAAGGATTGGATGTGATATTAGGCATGGATTGGTTATCAAAGTATGAAGGGAATATTGAGTGTGCTACTAAGTCAATTTTGCTTACCACACCAGAAGGGAGAAGGGTCAAGTATGTATCCCGGCATGTGCCAAAGAGGACCCAAGTAAATTGCCTAACAAGAGTTGTGCAGGAGGAAGTACCAGTGGTAAGGGATTTCCCTGATGTATTTCCAGAAGAGTTGCTAGGCATGCCACCAGATAGAGATATTGAGTTTTTGATTGAGCTATTGCCAGGCACTGGGCCAATACCAAAGAGACCATATAGGATGCCAGCAAAGGATTTGGTGGAAATTAAGAAGCAGATTAAGGAGTTACTGGATAAGGGATATATTTGCCCAAGTTCTTCGCCTTGGGGATCGCCAGTACTTCTAGTGGAGAAGAAGGATGGATCGTTAAGGATGGTTGTTGATTATCGAGGATTGAACGAAGTAACGATCAAGAACAAGTACCCACTACCAATGATCAACGATCTGTTTGATCGATTGCAAGGAGCTAAAGTATTTTCCAAGATCGATTTGCAATCAGGATACCACCAGTTGAAGATTCGAGAACAGGATATTCCGAAGACAACTTTTACCACCAGGTATGGGCTGTATGAGTATACCGTTATGTCATTTGGTCTGACTAACGCGCCTGCCTATTTTATGAACATGATGAACAAAGTGTTTATGGAGTTTTTGGATAAGTTTGTCGTAGTGTTCATTGATGATATCCTGGTATATTCGAAGAATGAAGAGGAACATAAGGAGCATTTGCGTTTGGTACTTGGAAAGCTCAGAGAACACCAATTATATGCCAAGTTCAGCAAATGTGAGTTTTGGTTGAAGGAAGTAGGATTCCTCGGACACATTATATCCGGAGAAGGTATAGCAGTAGATCCCATTAAAGTTGAAACCATGACCAAGTGGGAAGCCCCAACAACAGTTGGAGAGATCCGGAGTTTTCTTGGACTCGCAGGATACTACCGGAGGTTTATTGAGAATTTCTCAAAGATTGCAAAGCCTATGACGGAGTTGTTGAAGAAAGATACCAAGTTCATATGGACGGAGGAGTGTGAGGCTAGTTTTCAGGAGTTGAAGAAACGCTTGGTTACCTCACCAATGTTGATTTTGCCAGACCAGACCAAAGATTATGAGGTGTATTGTGATGCTTCACGTCGAGGACTTGGAGCAGTGCTTATGCAGGAAGGGAGAGTTGTTTCATATGCCTCAAGACAACTGAAGCCCCATGAGTTGAATTATGCCACGCATGATTTGGAGTTAGCAGCCGTAGTACATGCATTGAAGACATGGAGACATTTCCTCATTGGAAACCATTGTGAGGTGTACACGGATCATAAGAGTTTGAAGTACATTTTCACACAGAAGGAGTTGAATCTCAGACAAAGGAGATGGTTGGAGCTTATCAAAGATTATGATATGAAATTGCACTATCACCCCGGAAAGGCTAATGTAGTAGCTGACGCGTTAAGCCGTAAGAGCCATGTCAATACGTTAATGATGGGAGGGATACCCAAGGAATTAGCAGAAAATCTTCGTGAACTATGTGTGGAAATAGTTCCGAGAGGCTATGTAGCAGCACTAGAGATTCAGTCAACTTTGATGGATAGAATTAGAGAAGCTCAGAAAACTTACAAAGAGGTTGCCGCTATAAAGGAGAAACTGAGCAAAGGAAAAGCTAAAGGATTTCGTGAGGATGAGCACGATACCCTATGGTTTGAAGACCGTGTTTACATGCCCAATAACCTAGAGATCAGGAAGTTGATTTTGCAAGAGGCACACGATTCACCGTATTCAATTCACCCAGGAAATACCAAGATGTATTTGGATTTGAAGGATATTTTCTGGTGGACGGGAATGAAGAAGGATATTGCGGAGTATGTAGCAGTTTGTGATGTATGCCAGAGAGTAAAGGCAGAGCATCAGAAGCCAGCAGGATTGTTACAACCATTGCTGATACCCGAATGGAAGTGGGATAAGTTAGGCATGGATTTTATCACGGGATTGCCCAGGACTCGTTCAGGCTATGACTCAATTTGGGTTGTAGTTGATCGATTGACGAAAGTAGCTCATTTCATCCCAGTAAAGACCACTTACACCACTGCTAAGTTGGCAAAGATATACATGAACAGAATAGTATGTCTGCATGGAGTTCCGAGGAGTATCATATCAGATAGAGGAACCCACTTTACCTCAAAGTTCTGGAAGCAGTTGCATGAAACTTTGGGTACCAGGCTAGAATTCAGGACAGCTTTTCATCCACAGACAGATGGACAGACCGAGAGAGTAAATCAGATTTTGGAGGATATGCTGAGAGCTTATGCGCTAGATTATGGATCTAGTTGGGACGATAATTTTCCATATGCAGAGTTCTCTTACAACAACAGTTACCAAACCAGTTTGAAGATGGCCCCTTTCGAAGCTTTATACGGAAGGAGGTGCAGGACACCGCTGTCGTGGGACGAAGTCGGAGACCGCCAGTTATTTGGACCTGACTTGATTAAAGAGTCTAAACAGAAGGTGAAATTGATCGTGATAGGCTCAAGATAGCCCAGTCCAGACAGAAGAGTTATGCAGATTCTAAACGCAAGGAGACAGTTTACGAAGTCGGAGATAGAGCTTATCTTCGAGTATCTCCACTTCGGGGAACAAAGCGTTTTGGAGTTAAAGGGAAGTTAGCGCCACGATTTGTAGGACCATATCGAGTTTTGGAACGTATGGGAGAAGTGGCCTACAAGTTGGAATTGCCCGAAGGATTGTCAGGAGTACATGATGTGTTCCACGTTTCTCAGTTAAAGAAGTGTCACGCGGAGATGGCTGACGTACCGTTGAGAGATACAGTGCCTTTGGAAACTATTCAGTTGGATAACGATTTGACCTACGAGGAGAAACCAGTTAAGATCCTCGAGTTTGCCAGCCGAGTTACTCGCAACAAGGTTATCAAGTTTTGCAAAGTTCAGTGGAGCCACCACACGGAGGATGAAGCCACCTGGGAGCGAGAGGAAGATTTGCTCAAAGACCACCCTCACCTATTTTCTAGCCAACCCGAATCTCGAGGGCGAGATTCATCTTAAGGGGGGTAGGTTTGTAACATCCCAAATTTTCAATTTGGAATGTTATACATTAGATCATCATTGCATATCATATTTTATTTTTGCATTTTGGTTAATCCTAGAAAATTCTACGCAACTCAAGGACCCATGGAGAGAGTTGGGGATTTCGTTATTTTCATATTTGAGTTTTCTCAAATTTTGAGAATAGGATCATTTGATTTTATTTATTTTATCATCAATTATTTCTATTACAAAAATATGAAAGAGGGAATAAAATGACTTTCCCAAAATAGAGAAATATCGAGGATTTAATAATAAAATCAAACAAGATTTTAGTTCGGAGTTTTTCGGTGTTTTATTTGAATTTAGGAAAAATGTGCATTTTTCAAAATTGCATTTAGGCCCCAAATAAATGTTCACTTTGTCGGGCTTGATTTTAGAAGCCCGGAAAAATTTATTTCGGGATTTTTGGAGTTCGTTTAGTATTTCTTTTTATGTTTTTTCGAGCGAAAATAAATTAAAAAAAACGAACCGACCTAACGGGCCGTGTCCGACTAGGACTCTCGCCCGACTAGGCTTTATAAGCCGAGGCCCAGCCCCGGGGAACCCTAGCCGTCCCAGCCCCCAACCCTAGCCGCCGCCTGGTCCCGCCGCCGCCGCCGCCACCCGCCCGCGCCACCGCCGCCGCTGCCCGCCGCCCGCGCCGCCGCTGCCACCCGCCCGTGCCGCGCCGCTGCCGCCACCCGTCCTCACCGCGCCGCCGCCGCCGCCGCGCCGCCCCGCGCCGCCGTCGCCGGACGCCGCCGCCGAGGTTCGCCGCTGCGCCTCGTTTTTCGTGCCTTCGGTTTTTTAAAAAAAAGAAAAACCGACCGGTTTTCGTCGGTTTATTAGATTCGGTTTTTTAAATAGATCGGTTTTTCCGGTTTATTTATTTTAGCGAGCGTTCGTCGTTTTTCTTTTTCTCGGATTAAATCCGCGATTTTTCTGATCGTGATTCCTGATCCGATTTTCGTTTTAGTTTAACTTTTCGCTCGTTTATCGGAATCAGGCGATTCAAGCGCCTAGAGTTTCGTCTCGAAACCCTCTATCCGTTTAACCAACTTAAACAAGATTTTGCTATTGTAAAATTTGCCCTAGATCCAGATTACTAGAATGAAGTTGTTTTCTTCCGCCGTTTGACTTTTGTTGTTTTGTTCGATTTGATTCTTTTTGCCAACCGGAGTTATTAAGTTGAACCTTATGGTTAGATCTCTTATTTGAGTTTCACCTGTGCATTAGTTGAGTACTTATTGTATGCTTGTTTGTTTGTCTGCGATAGAGTATCTAGAGTGCGCCGCCTGTTACTTCGAATCACTAGGTTTCCCAGATCATCAGCAAGGCAAGTAACACTTTGATTATACCTTTTCTACTACCCAGTTTTATTGCATTAGATCAATCCTCACACATTGCATGATTAGGATCTAATTAAATTGTGGGATGGGAAGTAGATGAGGTAGTACCTATTACCTGTTTATTATCAAACCTTTGGGAGTTACTTCTACGTTTGCTTATTATGCCATGCTATGCTAGTAGACGTGGATTGGGTGAGTGATATCCATGACAGATGTGAGATTGATAATTAATGGTTTATCTAAGGTGGCAACTTAAACACACATCTGGGTGGATTGAGGCACCTGGGTATTCCAGGACTTGCCTGTTTTCTTTTGGACCGCCACCCAGGCTCAAAGGGATCATGAGACTATTCATACTAGAAACTTCCGTGTGCAGCCACAAGCTATTATGGGCTCTAGCATAGTTGACTAAGTTGTGCGAACTCTTACAGTGGTAGACTAGCAGATGTAGGGGATGTAGGTGGTACGGTCTACCCGATCCTAAGGTGCTAGCGCTTCTGAAAGACTATGTCTCGGTCATCCGTCTTCTCAAACACCATGTAGTGCGAGAAAACAAACGGAGGCGATCGAGTCTTGTGCGGAAAAGTGCGAAACCTCTACAGAGTGTAACAAACTAATCATGGTTAGCCGTGTCCCTGGTTATGGACATCTTGAGTATCTAGTACTTGGATTATCGTGTGAATCTCAACATGTTACTCTAAATTAATTTTGTTGGGTTATGTTTAATGATGATGCTTAATTGGGATTGAGAATGCTGTCAACCATTCTCAATGTTTAACAACCACCTTGATAGTAATTAAAATTTTATTCCTTTGAAGTAGGGAAAAATTGGCTTTACGCAAAACTGTAACCATAGAGCTTTCCACCAGGCAAATATGCATATAGTATAGCTGTTTCATTCCATTACTCTCTATGTGTTACCTTGCCAGCATATTCCATGTGCTGACCCGTTTTCGGGCTGCAACGTTAATGTTGCAGACTTTTCAGACGAAGATTAAGGAGTTTTTAGGTCGTGGTTCTATACTCAGTGATGCCGTTGGAGTTGATGGACTCACTTATCTTCCAAGCCTTCCGCTGTTATCATTATTAGATGGCCTTAAGCCATATTTATTGTAATAAGTTCTCTTTTGAGACATTCGATGTAATAAGTGTGTGAGTGCTACTCTGCTATAAATCCTCCGAGTACTGTGTGGTGTCAGCATTACTGATCCAGGGATGACACCGGAGCACAGAGATCAGACTGTTTGAGGTCTGGTCGCTACAGTGCAGCTGCCTTGGCAGCCGCACACTAAACGTCCTCACCAACTAAAGCATCTGACAGGTCGTTAAGACCACAGACGCGGTTGGACGAGTCCGGTGCAGCTATATGTAATTGATACATGTTTGATGGCTATACCCCTATTACAATACAAGGGGCTCAACGCACGCAAACAAGTGGCAATTAGGCTCAACTTTACTCATTTTTAACTGTACGTGGTTTATTTAGTATAACCTACCTTTTGCACGACAACTTTTCAATTAAGTTCCTTTTTTTTCAGATGACCATCGTGCTACACCTGTCCAGAATACGGCACAACGGAGACACAGGCGCACACGTGCAACAGGGACCCATTCCGAGGATTCTTTTTAGATTAAGACCCTGCGTAAACCTTTTTTACTTTCTCTTGTTGATACACATCCCTCGGATTCTCAGTACAATCGAGAAGGATGCTGATGTATTGGCATGTGGCCACGTCAGAATATTGCATGTACCTGGACACCAGGGGCTCATTACAAAGGGCATTGTTTCGACCCAGTTTACATCATAAAGACTGAATACCCTAGGGAGTGTTTGGCGTCGCGAGTTTGGCCTTATATGCATCAGCTCCGAATCATGTCTTTGGTAAAATGTTGGGTTTGCCCGGCTCCTGTGTTTTGCTGCCTTACGTTCCGCTCTATCGGCTAAGGCGGCACCAGGAGAACTACTACGATTGTGCCCTGGTTCATCCGGACGAGCACCTCAATAGAGAAAGCCGAAAACTGACTGTCATGATATAGCGTGAGACTAGTCAACCACTTGATGACCTAGCGGAATCTTCGGGATTCCTCCGCCTTAATGAAGGGCCGTTTCCCGGCCAGGCATGTACGCGCCCCGAATTCGGATGAGCGCGGAGCCACCAGGGGCTATATAGTAGCCCCACTGTCAAACTCCTCTGGCTAAGTGAAAGTGTTAAAGCATTATAGTCTGATTGCCTAGTTCGCTGCGCTATCACCTCCTTAATGGACCAAGATGTTGGATCAAGTGTGAACATGCGTCTTCTGCAAACAGCCCCACATTATATGCGTGGGGGCTGAAGCCGATGACTGCCATCTTTCAGGTTATATACATAAACGGCCGCACAGGAGGCATCATAGCACTTTCGGGAAAAAGTATAAATACAGCCTTGATAAATTCAATAAAACATTGTTCTTACAATGGGAATACATGTCACTTAAACATAAGATTCTTCGAGCACTGAACCTCTATCAAATGAGCGCCTTCAAGAACTTCTTCAAAGTAGTGCTCGGCAGCCACTCAGCCTATGGACGAACCCTGTGCCGCAACAGTGCTGGCATCCATCTCCGCCTAGTATGTTTTGAAATGGGCAAGGGCCATCCGCGAGCCCTCTATGCACGCCGACCTCTTTACAACATCGATGCGTGGCACAACACCAAGGAATTGTTGCACCAAGCTAAAGTAGCTATTCGGCCTTGGCCCTCCTGGCCACAGATGATCCACTATGGACCTCATGGCAAGTTCGGATAATCTATGGAGCTCGGCCCAACCGGTCAATCGCTCATTCAGCAACAGTGGACGGACTGGAGCGTGAAACTGTGACCAGAACAGCTTCTCCACTTCAGGACCCTTCTGATCCTTGAAGTACTCGGCCGCATCAGCAGCACTTGCAGCCAAATCCATGTACTCGTCCGCAGAACTCCATAGCCGGTCTAGAGGAGCATATTTTGGATCTCCGAACTTAGTCCGTAACAAGAAGGGCTTCCCAGAAACGATATCCGCAGCTTGATTCAGCTCCTCCTTCGTCGCTCTAATTTTGGAGTGGGCTTCCTTGGCAGCCACCTGGGCCTTCTCCAGGTCCGTCGCCTTCGCCCGGTTTTCCTCTTCAAGAAGCCGGTAACGGTCAGTAGCATGTTTTAACTCCACGGCCATCTTGGCAATTTTTTCTTTGCTCTCGTAATGTGCGGCCTGTTCGGCCTTTAAACCCTCGGTCGCCTTTAAAGCGACCGCATTGCTGCTCCTTGCGTGCTCCTTGGCTTGGGCAAGTTCCGCCCAAAGGGTCTCCACGGCGACAGCTCCATCTGCAGTCACAACATATTAAAGATACTGGCATCATGCTGCTCTTACTATGTGACGATCACCAGAAAAATCACTGACCCTGTGCCTCGTCAAGCCGCTTGTTGACAAGCACGATGTCGGCATCTGCCACATCCAGCTGCCGCCTTAGTTCGGCAAACCCATCAGTCTGGCTAGCCACTGGAGCTTCAACCACCTGCACATAAAGGCGGTCTGGTTATTACCTAGGACTATGATCCTCTGTTTGCCGCCGTTTTCAACGACAACCAGAGTCTCAGGGGCTACTATCTACACAGGGCACATCTAAAAATGTGCGGTACTGTAAAAATGTACATCATTTCACGTACCTCAAAACCCGTCAGTAGACTCATAAAGGCTTCATGCAACCCACTTTCGGCGGACGAAATCCTTTCAATCACCGTACCCATCAACGTGCGGTGCTCTTCTGAGATAGCGGCTTGCTCTAGCAGATCCCTCAGTATGCCCGACCGCACACCAGACGGTGCCGGACTCTTTTGATTGCTCTCTTCAAGAGCCGGATACTGAGGACTCCGGGTGGCCATAGGATTACCTTCTGGCCTTGCCGGATCAGGAGAAACCCTCCACGACGACACCTCGGGGTCGCCCGCCTCATGAGGCGGTGTGGCAGGGGGAGGCATTTCGCTCTCCATCATCTCTAGAAGAAGATCCCCTGAAGACGAGCTCTGCTGAGAAGGGCTAAGATCCAAACTGCAAGATAAATGCTTTGGTTATTTTCCTCAGAAGTAAAGCGAGATATTTTCATTATTAAGTACCCTTTTACTTACAACTCGGTGGAGGGTTGATCCCCTTGAGGGCATAGTGCAGCCAGGGTAGCCCCCGAGGCAGGACCCTCCGGCGAAGATTTCTTCCCCCGTTTGGAGACCATTGTCTCCGGGTCCTCGGAGGCGGTCCTCTTCCTTCCCTAGGGAGAGGAAGTTTCAGTCCCTCCTCCCCGACTAATCTCCTTCGTGGAGGCGCTAACCTCCTTGTTCCCCCCTTTATCTTCTCCCAAGGGCGCTTGATAAGGCGCGATCTCCAGCATCCTGGTTAGCACGGGATTTGGTGAGGTCTCAGGGAGGGGGCCGGACACCTGATGAACTTTGCCTTAGCTATCCAATCCTGGACCAAGAGCGGTTTTTCTTTTTTAGGGCAACGTTGCTATAAATAAAACGGACAGTGTGTTCGGATGCGGGGCTACTTACTTGGGTATCCGGGTGTTGCAGCTTAGACTTGCATCCTCAGTGATGTCCGGACACATTATTTGTGGTCCGAAGAACAATTTGTACATCTCTTCATGCGTCATGCCGAGGAAATGTTGGATAGCTCGCGGTCCTTCCGGGTTGAATTCCCACATGCGAAGGGGCCGACGTTTGCAAGGCTGGACTTGATGGACTAGCATAACTTGCACTACCATAACCAGACTGATATCTCTCTCGAAGAGATCTCGGATACGACTTTGCAGTATTGGGACATCCTTGGCTGGACTCCAGCTCAACCCCCTATAGATCCATGACATCAGTTGTGGTGGGGGGCCTGAGCGGAAGGCGGGGGCAGCTACCCACTTGGCACTTCGGGGAGCTGTGATGTAGAACTACTCCCGCTGCCACAATCCGGACACCTCTGGGAAGTAACCCTCAGGCCATGGAGCGTCAGCAATTTTTCTTATTGAAGCGCCTCCGCACGCTGCGTGCTACCCCTCGATCATCTTCGGCTTCACATCGAAGGTCTTGAGCCACAGGCTGAAGTGAGGGGTAATGCGGAGGAAGGCCTCACATACGACAATAAATGTCGAGATGTGAAGAAGGGAATCCAGGGCCAGATCGTGAAAATCTAGCCCATAATAGAACATAAGACCCCTAACAAAGGGATCCAGAGCGAGGCCTAGTCCTCGGAGGAAGTGGGAGACAAACACGACACTCTCGTTCGGTTCGGGAGTAGGGACGACCTGCCCTCGGGCAGGCAGCCGATGCGAAATTTCGGTGGTCAGATATCTGGCCTCTCTCAATGTAACACCCCGGATGTAACTTTCCCAATTTGTACCCAACTCTTGCCGTTTCCGGCGTTAAGTTATATTTATTTCTCGGGTTCGGGTCTTTGTCTCCGTGTGTTGTTTTTGTTTTCATGCATTTCATATCATGTCATCATGTGCATTGCATTTGCATACGCGTTCGTCTCATGCATTCGAGCTTTTCCCCCGTTGTCCGTTTTGCATTCCGGCGCTTCGTTCTCCTCCGGTGGTCATTTCTAGCTTTCTTTCGTGTGTGGGGATTAAACATTTCTGGATTGGACCGAGACTTGCCAAGCGGCCTTGGTTTACTACCGGTAGACCGCCTGTCAAGTTTCGTATCATTTGGACGTTTGATACTCCAACGGTTAACCGAGGGACCGAAAAGGCCTCGTGTGTGTTGCAGCCCAACACCCCTCCAATTTGGCACAAAACCCAACAAACTCTGCTCCATCATCTAGAGCGTTCGATCACGATCACGTGGCCGAAAACCGCACCTCATTTGGACTCTCCTAGCTCCACTTATGCCTATAAATAGAACCCCTTCGTTTTTGGATCTCTCTTCCCCACGAAACCCTAGCTTAAAAAAACAGAGATCCCGCCGCCGACGGACATGTCCGGAGCCTAGCCGGACATGTCCGCCGCGCCCCCTCGCCCACTCCCCAAGCGCCACGTGGCACCGGCCACACCCGCCGCCGCCGGGCCCGAAGGCCCGTAGCCGGCCCCCGACGCCGCCTCCGCGGGCCAGAGGAGCCCCGCGCCTCCCGGCCTCCTCCCGCCGCCATCTCCCTCGGCTCAGGCGGCCGGAGCCGCCACCGCCACCGCGCCGGACCCCGCCGCCGTGCTCCATCGCCGGCCGCGCCGCTCCACTCCGTCCACCGCGCCCCCGCGGGCCACGCCGCCGCCCGAGCCGGACCTCGCCGTCGGCGCCTCCGCCCTCGCCGCCCCGGATCCGGCCGGCCTCGCCCCGGCCCTCTCCTTCCTCTCCGGCGACAATCTCCGACGACGAACCTCGAAGTCCGCGCCGGTGAACAGTGTCGTGAACAGTAACCGCGCCAGATCCAGATCCAAAATACCCCAGGGTTGACTTTTCCCTCCCCACGTAATTTTTGTGCATACTTTCACCTGTTATATCTCCGCATCCGTATCTCCGATTTGGGAATATAGCATATCAAAATGTTTGGCCCAACGAGTACATCATTTCATTCCATTGCATCATTTTCATTTGAGTTCATCTTGATGCCCGAAATGCTGTTAGAAGAGGGCTTCGTGAGTTAATTGTCAGAGCTGCTAGTTCATCTTAGACTTTTGTCATTTTTGCCATGATTAATGTGTGCATGCTATGCCTGTGAGTGCTTCATATGTTTTATTAAGGATTTTGTCTTCTTTCCATAGGTGCAACCCATGCATTTTTAGGATGTGTGTGGTGACTTGTGCAAGCTTGCAAAGCGAGGCACCCGGTAAATCTGTTTTCAGGGACTTAGTAGTTTTCACTAAGTCTGGGATTATTTAGTTCATGATGCCATATGTTCAGCTTGTTTCCTAGTGATCCGTGCCTCTTTTGAGAATGATCAGTAAAGGAGTTTTGTTAATCATGTTATGCTCTATCCATACATGTCTTTACTTGCAATTATGGAGCACCCTAGCTTGAGTCAATCGAGCTCTACTTTTGCTTTGTGGTGAATCTGGGCAGATCGTCAACTCGTTTGCGATTTTGCCGATGCTATTGCAGTTGACCCGTGCATGCTATGCCTTTGTTCTTGCCATGTCTAGCTAGCATTTTGTGCCTTCTTAATGGATGTATGATTGCCTTGCCATGACTTGCACCGTAGTGAGTGCATCAAGCTCGTTTACATGCCTTCGTGAGTTAGATTTCAGCATGTCTCGGTTTTCACTAAGTTTGAAAACTGATTGTGTTTGAGCTATGTTCATGTGCTTGTTAGTATATTTTGTGACCCCTTTTGGCCCCAGGTCACTTTGGGTCTTTTGTTAAGCTTGTTGAGTAGCTCCATGCCATGTTCATATTTATCATAATCAGGTCATGTCTCATGTTGTTTTGATGCTCCGAAGAGGGCTTCATGATCTGAAATTTCAGACAAGTGTTAATTTCACGAAGTCTGAAATCTGTTTTGCATTTGCGTTTTTTCCATGCTTGTTTGAACCTCATAATGGATGAATTGGCCATAGCTCAGTGCTAGGCTTTTGTTAAGAATCTTGTGTGCATCCCTGCCATGTATTTTGTTGTCATGTTTGGTGGCTGTGACATGTTCATTTCGTTGCATTTAGATGCCTACATGCTGTAAATCGCAGGCCGGTGTCATATCATAAAACGCTTGCCATTTCCAAACCGTAACTCCGATTCCAATGATCTTTATATTGTTTTCAAGCGATTTCATCCCATCTTTCCAGTGGCATACTTGGTTTTCCAAGTTGAGGCCAGGTTCATGCATTTCCTGTCACATCTTGCATTTTACATCCCGCATCGCATCCCGCATAGTATCCCATCTTTGCATATTATTGTTTGAGTTTGCACGTGGTTGATTGTATCCTTGTTGCTTGTTTGTCTTCTTTGGGTAGAGCTAGGAGACGAGTTCGCTACCGAGGAGCCCGTTGAGTTTGCTTGTGAGGATCCAGTCAACTCTGACAACTGTGCAGGCAAGATGATCATACCCTCGAAATCACTACTATCTTTGCTATGCTAGTTTGCTTCGCTCTTTTGCTTTGCCAATGCTACGATGCCTACCATTTGCTTGTCAGCCTCCCAATTGCCATGTCAATCCTCTAACCCACCATGTCCTAGCAAACCGTTGATTGGCTATGTTACCGCTTTGCTCAGCCCCTCTTATAGCGTTGCTAGTTGCAGGTGAAGATTGGAGGCCGTTCCTTGTTGGAACACCTTTTATTTACTTGTTGGGATATCATTATATTGTTGTGTTATCTTAATGCATCTATATACTTGGTAAAGGGTGGAAGGCTTGGCCTCTCGCCTAGTGTTTTGTTCCACTATTGCCGCCCTAGTTCCCGTCATATCGGTGTTATGTTCCCGGATTTTGCGTTCCTTACGCAGTTGGGTTATAATGGGAACCCTTGATATTTCGCCTTGATTAAAGCTTTTCCAGCAATGCCCAACATTGGTTTTACCATTCGCCACCTAGCCCCTTTTCTTTCCCTTGGGTTCTGCAGAGTCAAGGGTCATCTTATTTTAACCCCCCCGGGCCAGTGCTCCTCTGAGTGTTGGTCCCATCGAGCGATGTCCGAGGCTACCAGGGGCAACTCTGGGCTGGCTTACCCGACGTCTGGCTCATCTGAGTGTGCCCTGAGAAAGAGATATGTGTAGCTCCTATCGGGATTTGTCGGCACATTCGGGCGGTGTTGCTGGTCTTGTTTTAACCTGTTGAAGGGTCTTGAGTTACCGAGATACCGAGTCTGATCGGAACGTCTTGGGAGGAGGTCTATTCCTTCGTTGACCGTGAGATCTTGTCATGGGCTAAGTTGGGACGCCCCTGCAGGGATTGAACTTTCGAAAGCCGTGCCCGCGGTTATGGGCAGATGGGAATTTGTTAATGTCCGGTTGTAGATAACTTAAACATAAACTTAATTAAAATGAATCAACCGTGTGTGTTACCGTGATGGCCCCTTTCCGGCGGAGTCCGAGAAGTGGACACGGTGTTGGAGTTATGCTTGCGCAGGTTGTTCTTCTAGATTCTCGCTCGCGCTTTGCCTCCTCTTCTCGCTCTCTTTTGCGTATAAGTTAGCCACCACATATGCTAGTCGCTTGCTGCAGCTCCACATATATATTTGCCTATCCTTCCTATAAGCTTAAATAGTCTTGATCGCGAGGGTGCGAGATTGCTGAGTCCCTGTGGCTCACAGATACTATAACTCCAGATGCAGGTCCAGGTGTTTCCGCTCCAGGTGACGAGTACGAGCTCAAGTGGGAGTTCGACGAGGACTCTCAGCGTTACTACGTGTATTTTCCTGATGATCAGTCGTGGTGCCTAGTTGGGGTTCGATTCAGGGCCATGTCACATGTTGGGTTCTTTTCTATTTTGGCGCCGTAGCCGGGCCATGAGTGTTTGAATGATGGATGTTATTTATGTACTTTGATGTGACGTGGCGAGTGTAAGCCAACTATGTATCTTCCCCTTTTATTATATATTACATGGGATGTTTGTGATGATTGCCTAACTTGCGACATTGCTTTCAATGCGGTTATGTCTCTAAGTCGTGCCTCGACACGTGGGAGCTATAGCTGCATCGAGGGTGTTACAAGTTGGTATTAGAGCCTTCCCCGACCTTAGGAGCCCCATTGCTTGATCGTTTTTAGCGGCCGAGTTGTGTCTAGAAATTTTTTTTGAGTCATTTAGGAATTATATATCGGAGAGCTTAGGAATTCTTTTTACTTCCCAGTCTCCTCATCGCTCTGGTAAGGCATCCTGACATAGAGTTTTGACTCTTCTCTTCTCAAATTTCACTATTTTTTTAGGATCACGCGAGTATCTTGGAATCGTTCCGATGGTTTTATGATGAGAACATTGACTTGGTGCCTCCTGTCAGGGGTTTAGTGGAAGTGTCCCGGGGAGTTGAGCTCTGAGGTGTTGTCATCATAATTTTATCGTTGCAATTCTGGAATACTTGAGGTATGTTCGCCGACATTGAAAATCTCTTTTATGCAGTTCGTTGGTGAGATAACCTCGACGCCACCCAGTACTGGGGCGGGAGTTCGGGAGTATTGCCATAACTTGTATAACGGATGCTTTTCAAAGGTTGAGGTAGATGGTTTCCGAAGTTTTTCTCGGTTATGTGTTGAAGGATGGATACAGCTGGATGTAGGATTTGCTAGTTGGGTTGAGATATTATGCTTCCCCTGTATCCCCAACACCTGATTGCATAACCGGAAAGGTTCGGGAGTTTCATAGGTGGGAATTCTAGTAGCTCTAGTTCTTCTTCCACGAATATTGGTTTGAGATTGGGATTTCTTACCGATTATTCGTTCTTGATCCGTACCTTGTTGATTTATTTCTCTACCTTAATTCTACATGGCTTCTCAATTTATGGATATGTGACCATTTCAAGAGGAATGCATTCGTTCATTTTGTTCGGATGTGAAGACTATATGTTGCAATTTTCATTCCATTGGATTCAGCTTCAATATTTATCTGTCAATGTGCTAATGGTGGTCAACCTCTTCAGGATGGCTCCTCCAACGCGCACGACTCCGAATCCTGATTCGCCACCACCTCCACCTCCTCCAGAGGCATGGCAAGCTGTGATGGCCGCAACCAATGCAAACACTCAACTGATCATGCAAATTCTCCAAGAGCGCAATCAAGGCAGTCAAGGGAATCAAGGCAGCAATCAGAGTCACTTCGCTACACTCAACCAGCTCCTTGCTAACGGGCCAAAGACTTTCAGCAATTGTGTTGAGGCAACCGATGCTGACGATTGGCTTGTGGATCTGTGTAAGCATTTCGAGTGCAGTAACGTCAGGCCTGAGGACTTTATCAAGTTCGCTTCCTTCCAACTCAAAGATCAAGCTGCAGAATGGTTCCAGCAGTACAAGGATTCCAGAGGTGGACGTGTTATCACTTGGGGTGATTTCCGTCGAGATTTCCGAGCTCATCATATTCCGCAGAGCGTGGTTGAAAGCAAGCGTGAGGAATTCCGCAATCTGAAGCAAGGCTCTTTGTCTGTCTATGACTACAACAAGTTGTTCCAGAAGCTCGCCCGCTTTGCCAAGCAGGACGTCCCTAATGAGAAGAGCATGATATATCAGTTCAGGGGTGGTCTTAGAGAAGATATTCAGCTCGCTCTTGTTCTCTTCGAGCCCTTGAGATATGATGAGTTCTACAACATGGCACTGAAGCAAGAGGCTGCTCAGTTGAGGTGTGATGCTTCCAGAAAGCGAGTCAGAGATGTTACTCCTTCTTCCTCTACTCAAGTGGCCAAGCAGCAGAAGTTTTGGCTTCCTCCTCCTCCGTTCCGTCAGCCGTATCAACAAAAGAGTAAAGGTGGCAGTGGTTCTTCCCACCCACCCAACCCTGGCTTTTAGAACAAGACTTCGTCTCAAGCTCCAAGATCGAGTGCTCCGTATCACCGTTCGCTTTCAGAGGTCACGTGCAACAAGTGCCAATAGAAGGGTCACTATGCCAACAAGTGTCTCAACCAGAGGCGTCTTCCTCCTCCTCCTCCTATCAGATCGGCAAGTACAGCTGTGGTCAAGCATAACCCCAAGTCCGCCAAGGTCAATTTGATGAATGCAACTCAGGCAGAGGACTCGTCAGATGTGATCATGGGTAACCTTCCTGTTAATGATATTCCTGCTAAAGTTCTTTTTGACACGGGTGCATCACATTATTTCATCTCGAGGCCATTTGTTTCTAAGCATGAGTTGCCTTTGCAAGATTTTCCTAGACAATTATCTGTTGTTTCTCCGGGTAAATTTATGAATGCAAGCGCTATTGCCCCAGATGTTTCTATCACATTGGGCGATTACAAGTTTCTCTCTTCTCCGGTGGTTCTTGGCAACTCGGATATTGATCTTATTGTCGGAATGGATTGGCTTTCTAAGCACAAGGCTCAGCTTGATTGTGCAACCAGGCAGATTCAATTGACTCATTCGTCTAAGGATGTAATTGTCTTCGCCGCTCATGATGATACCATTCGTCTGTTTTCTCTCAATGAGAAGGGTGAATTGGATGCCATCTCTCAAATTCTAGTCGTTTGCGAATATCAAGACGTCTTTCCAGAAGAGCTCCCAGGAATGCCTCCGCACCAGCCAGTTGAATTTGTTATTGAACTTGAGCCTGGCACGGAACCTGTGTGTAAATGACCTTACAAGCTCGGACCTGAAGAGTTGAAGGAGCTGAAGAAGCAACTCGATGAGCAAGAGAGAATGGGTCTCATCCGTCCTAGTTCTTCTCCGTGGGGTTGTGGTGTTCTTTTTGTGAAGAAGAAGGATGGAACAGACCGACTTTGTGTTGATTACCGTCTAGTGAACAAGAAGACCATCAAGAACAAATACCCACTTCCCAACATCAATGAGCTGTTCGAACAACTCAAAGGTGCCCAAGTATTCTCCAAGCTTGATCTCCGTATGGGTTATCACCAGATTCGCATTCGTGAAGAAGATATTCCTAAGACAGCATTCAGAACAAGCTTTGATTCATATGAATACACTGTCATGTCTTTTGGCCTCGCCAACGCTCCTCCGGCATTCTCTCGCATGATGAACTTCATCTTCAACGCCTACACCAATGACTTCGTTTTGGTCTATCTCGACGACATTCTGGTTTTCTCCAAGAACAAGGAAGATCATGCCAAGCATTTGCGTTTGGTTCTTGATAAGCTCAGAGAACATCAGTTCTACGCCAAGTTCTCCAAGTGTGAATTTTGGCTCGATGAGGTTCTTTATCTTGGCCATATCATCTCTGCCAAGGGCATTGCCGTGAATCCCGAGAGGGTGTCCGCAATTGTGAATTGGGAACCTCCTCAGAACGTGAAGCAACTCCGCAGTTTTCTCGGTCTCGCAAGCTATTGCCAAAGATTCATTGAAAACTTTTCTAAGATCGCGAAGCCTCTCTCAAATCTTCTTCAGAAGCACGTCAAGTACATTTGGTCTCCGGAGTGTGATATTGCTTTCAACACTTTGAAAGAGAAATTGTTCACTGCTCCAGTTCTGACTCTGCCTGATGAATCCAAGCCGTACGAGGTCTTTTGTGATGCCTCTCTACAAGGTCTTGGCGCAGTTTTGATGGAAGAGAAGAAAGTTGTTGCTTATACATCTCGCCAGTTGAAGCCTAATGAGAAGAACTACCCCACTCATGATCTCGAGTTGGCGGCAGTTGTGCATGCTCTTTTGACTTGGAGACATCTTCTATTGGGAAGAAAAGTGGACATTTTCACTGATCACAAGAGTCTCAAGTACATCTTCACTCAGCCTAATCTCAACCTCAGGCAAACTCGATGGGTCGAAATGATTCAAGAGTATAATCCGAGTATCGAGTATACTCCAGGCAAGGCCAATGTGATTGCTGACGCTTTGAGCAGGAAGGCTTACTGCAACAGTCTGATTCTTAAGCCTTATCAACCCGAGCTTTGTGAAGCTTTCCGCAAACTTAATCTGCAAGTTGTTCCTCAAGGTTTCCTCGCCAACCTTCAAGTCTCTCCTACCTTAGAAGACCAGATTCGCTAAGCTCAGCTTCTTGATGCTATGGTGAAAAAGGTGAAGATTGGGATTGCCAAGAGTCAGTCCAAGTACAAGTGCTACTGCCTTGATGACAAGGACACTCTCTTCTTCGAGGATCGTATCGTTGTACCCAAAGGTGACCTCCGTAAAGTGATCATGAACGAGGCTCACAATTCTCTCCTCTCCATCCACCCTGGGAGCATGAAGATGTATCAGGACCTCAAGCAAGCTTATTGGTGGACTCAAATGAAGCGTGAGATCGCTCAATTCGTGAATGAATGTGATGTCTGCAGAAGAGTGAAGGCCCAAAGGCCAGCTGGTCTCCTCCAACCTCTTGCCATTCCAGAATGGAAGTTTTACCACATTGAAATGGACTTCGTGACTGGGTTTCCAAAGTCCAAGCGTGGCAATGATGCTATATTTGTTGTCATCGCTAAACTCACCAAAGTGGCTCATTTTCTGCCTATCAAAGAGTCGATCACTGCAGCTCAATTGGCGGAACTCTATACCTCTCGCATTGTCTCTCTGCATGGTATTCCTCAAGTGATCTCTTCAGACCATGGCAGCATCTTTACCTCGAAGTTTTGGGATTCTTTCCAGAAGGCCATGGGCACCAACATCCGCTTCAGCACTGCTTTCCATCCTCAAACAAGCGGTCAAGTCAAGCGTGTCAACCAGATTCTTGAAGATATGCTCAGGGCTTGTGTGATCTCCTTCGGCATGAAGTGGGAGGATTGTCTTCCTTATGCTGAATTCTCCTACAATAACAGTTTTCAAGCAAGTTCGGGCAAGGCCCCATTTGAAATTCTGTATGGCAGGAAGTGCCGTACCCCTCTCAACTGGTCTGAAACCGGTGAACGTCAGCTGCTGGGTAATGACTTAATCACAGAAGCAGAAGAAATGTGCAAAGTCATTCGTGATAACCTCAAAGCAGCCCAATCCCGTCAGAAGAGCTACTATGATAGTAAGCACCGTGATTTGGCTTTCGAGATCGGAGATCATGTTTACCTCCGTGTCTCTCCTATGAAAGGTACTCGTCGCTTCGGTATCAAAGGGAAGCTTGCCCCTAGATACGTGGGACCTTTCAAGATTGTCAGCAAGAGAGGCGACCTCGCCTATCAACTCGAGCTTCCTTCAAACTTTGCAAATGTTCATGACGTGTTCCATGTCTCTCAGCTTCGAAAGTGCTTCAAGACTCCTGACCGCACCGTCAACTTCGAGGACATTGAGCTCCAAGAAGATCTCTCTTATCGTGAGCACCCAGTCGCTATTCTTGAAGAGACTGAACGCAAGACTCGTAACAAGTCAATCAAATTCCTCAAAGTCAAGTGGTCACACCATTCCGACCATGAAGCTACCTGGGAATGCGAGGATCACCTCCGTTTTGAGTACCCGGAGTTCTTTCAGTCCTAGATCTCGGGACGAGATCTTTTCGTAGTGGTGGAGTGTTGTAACACCCCGGATGTAACTTTCCCAATTTGTACCCAACTCTTGCCGTTTCCGGCGTTAAGTTATATTTATTTCTCGGGTTTGGGTCTTTGTCTCCATGTGTTGTTTTCGTTTTCATGCATCTCATATCATGTCATCATGTGCATTGCATTTGCATATGCGTTCGTCTCATGCATTCGAGCTTTTTCCCCGTTGTCCGTTTTGCATTCCGGCGCTTCGTTCTCCTCCGGTGGTCATTTCTAGCTTTCTTTCGTGTGCGGTGATTAAACATTTCCGGATTGGACCGAGACTTGCCAAGCGGCCTTGGTTTACTACCGGTAGACCGCCTGTCAAGTTTCGTATCATTTGGACTTCGTTTAATACTCCAACGGTTAACCGAGGGACCGAAAAGGCCTCGTGTGTGTTGCAGCCCAACACCCCTCCAATTTGGCCCAAAACCCACCAAACTCTGCTCCATCATCTAGAGCGTTCGATCACGATCGCGTGGCCTAAAACCGCACCTCATTTGGACTCTCCTAGCTCCACTTATGCCTATAAATAGAACCCCTTCGTTTTTGGATCTCTCTTCCCCACGAAACCCTAGCTTAAAAAAACAGAGATCCCGCCGCCGACGAACATGTCCGGAGCCTAGACGGACATGTCCGCCGCGCCCCCTCGCCCACTCCCCAAGCACCACGTGGCACCGGCCACACCCACCGCCGCCGGGCCCGAAGGCCCGTAGCCGGCCCCCGACGCCGCCTCCGCGGGCCAGAGGAGCCCCGCGCCTCCCGGCCTCCTCCCGCCGCCATCTCCCTCGGCTCAGGCGGTCGGAGCCGCCACCGCCACCGCGCCGGACCCCGCCGCCATGCTCCATCGCCGGCCGCGCCGCTCCACTCCGTCCACCGAGCCACCGCGGGCCACGCCGCCGCCCGAGCCGGACCTCGCCGCCGGCGCCTCCGCCCTCGCCGCCCCGGATCCGGCCGGCCTCGCCCCGGCCCTCTCCTTCCTCTCCGGCGACGATCTCTGACGATGAACCTCGAAGTCCGCGCCGGTGAACAGTGTCGTGAACAGTAACCGCGCCAGATCCAGATCCAAAATACCCTAGGGTTGACTTTTTCCCTCTCCCCCCTAATTTTTGTGCATACTTTGACCTGTTATATCTCTGCATCCGTAGCTCCGATTTGGGCATATAGCATATCAAAATGTTCACCTCGACGAGTACATCATTTATTTCCATTGCATAATTTTCATTTGAGTTCATCTTGATGCCCGAAATGCTGTTAGAAGAGGGCTTCGTGAGTTAATTGTCAGATCTGCTAGTTCATCTTAGACTTTTGTCATTTTTGCCATGATTATTGTGTGCATGCTATGCCTGTGAGTGCTTCATATGTTTCATTAAGGATTTTGTCTTCTTTCCATAGGTGCAACCCATGCATTTTTAGGATGTGTGTGGTGACTTGTGCAAGCTTGCAAAGCGAGGCACCCGGTAAATCTGTTTTCAGGGACTTAGTAGTTTTCACTAAGTCTGGGATTATTTAGTTCATGATGCCATATGTTCAGCTTGTTTCCTAGTGATCCGTGCCTCTTTTGAGGATGATCAGTAAAGGAGTTTTGTTAATCATGTTATGCTCTATCCATCCATTTCTTTACTTGCAATTATGGAGCACCCTAGCTTGAGTCAATCGAGCTCTACTTTTGCTTCGTGGTGAATCTGGGCAGATCATCAACTCATTTGCGATTTTGCCGATGCTATTGCAGTTGACCCGTGCATGCTATGCCTTTGTTCTTGCCATGTCTAGCTAGCATTTTGTGCCTTCTTAATGGATGTATGATTGCCTTGCCATGACTTGCACCGTAGTGAGTGCATCGAGCTTGTTTACGTGCCTTCATGAGTTAGATTTCAGCATGTCTCGGTTTTCACTAAGTCTGAAAACTGATTGTGTTTGAGCTATGTTCGTGTGCTTGTTAGTATATTTTGTGACCCCTTTTGGCCCCAGGTCACTTCGGGTCTTTTGTTAAGCTTGTTGAGTAGCTCCATCCCATGTTCTTATTTATCATAATCAGGTCATGTATCATGTTGTTTTGATGCTCCGAAGAGGGCTTCATGATCTGAAATTTCAGACAAGTGTTAATTTCACTGTCTGAAATCTGTTTTGCACTTGCGGTTTTGCCATGCTTATTTGAACCTCATAATGGATGAATTGGCCGTAGCTCAGTGCTAGGCTTTTGTTAAGAATCTTGTGTGCATCCCTGCCACGTATTTTGTTGTCATGTTTGGTGGCTGTGGCATGTTCATTTCGTTGCATTTAGATGCCTACTTGCTGTAAATCGCAGGCCGGTGTCATATCTTAAAACGCTTGCCATTTCCAAACCGTAACTCCAATTCCAATGATCTTTATATCGTTTTCAAGCGATTTCATCCCATCTTTCCAGTGGCACACTTGGTTTTCCAAGTTGAGGTCAGGTTCATGCATTTCCTGTCACATCTTGCATTTTGCATCCCGCATCGCATCCCGCATAGCATCCCATCTTTGCATATTATTGTTTGAGTTTGCACGTGGTTGATTGTTTCCTTGTTGCTTGTTTGTCTTGTTTGGGTAGAGCCGGGAGACGAGTTCGCTACCGAGGAGCCCGTTGAGTTTGCTTGTGAGGATCCAGTCAACTCTGACAACTGTGCAGGCAAGATGATCATACCCTCGAAATCACTACTATCTTTGCTATGCTAGTTTGCTTCACTCTTTTGCTTTGCCAATGCTACGATGCCTACCATTTGCTTGTCAGCCTCCCAATTGCCATGTCAATCCTCTAACCCACCATGTCCTAGCAAACCGTTGATTGGCTATGTTACCGCTTTGCTCAGCCCCTCTTATAGCGTTGCTAGTTGCAGGTGAAGATTGGAGGCCGTTCCTTGTTGGAACACCTTTTATTTACTTGTTGGGATATCATTATATTGTTGTGTTATCTTAATGCATCTATATACTTGGTAAAGGGTGGAAGGCTCGGCCTCTCGCCTAGTGTTTTGTTCCACTCTTGCCGCCCTAGTTCCCGTCATATCGGTGTTATGTTCCCGGATTTTGCATTCCTTACGCGGTTGGGTTATAATGGGAACCCCTTGATATTTCGCCTTGATTAAAGCTTTTCCAGCAATGCCCAACATTGGTTTTACCATTCGCCACCTAGCCCCTTTTCTTTCCCTTGGGTTCTGCAGAGTCAAGGGTCATCTTATTTTAACCCCCCCGGGCCAGTGCTCCTCTGAGTGTTGGTCCCATCGAGCGATGTCCGAGGCTACCAGGGGCAACTCTGGGCTGGCTTACCCGACGTCTGGCTCATCTGAGTGTGCCCTGAGAAAGAGATATGTGCATCTCCTATCGGGATTTGTCGGCACATTCGGGCGGTGTTGCTGGTCTTGTTTTAACCTGTCGAAGTGTCTTGAGTTACCGAGATACCGAGTCTGATCGGAACATCTTGGGAGGAGGTCTATTCCTTCGCTGACCGTGAGAGCTTGTCATGGGCTAAGTTGGGACTTCCTGCAGGGATTGAACTTTCGAAAGCCGTGCCAGCGGTTATGGGCAGATGGGAATTTGTTAATGTCCGGTTGTAGATAACTTAAACATAAACTTAATTAAAATGAATCAACCGTGTGTGTTACCGTGATGGCCCCTTTCCGGCGGAGTCCGGGAAGTGGACACGGTGTTGGAGTTATGCTTGCGCAGGTTGTTCTTCTAGATTCTCGCTCGCGCTTTGCCTCCTCTTCTCGCTCTCTTTTGCGTATAAGTTAGCCACCACATATGCTAGTCGCTTGCTGCAGCTCCACATATATATTTGCCTATCCTTCCTATAAGCTTAAATAGTCTTGATCGCGAGGGTGCGAGATTGCTGAGTCCCTCTGGCTCACAGATACTATAACTCCAGATGCAGGTCCAGGTGTTTCCGCTCCAGGTGACGAGTATGAGCTCAAGTGGGAGTTCGACGAGGACTCTTAGCGTTACTACGTGTCTTTTCCTGATGATCAGTAGTGGTGCCTAGTTGGGGTTCGATTCAGGGCCATGTCGCATGTTGGGTTCTTTTCTATTTTGGCGCCGTAGCCGGGCCATGAGTGTTTGAATGATGGATGTTATTTATGTACTTTGATGTGACGTGGTGAGTGTAAGCCAACTATGTATCTTCCCCTTTTATTATATATTACATGGGATGTTTGTGATGATTGCCTAACTTGCGACATTGCTTTCAATGCGGTTATGTCTCTAAGTCGTGCCTCGACACGTGGGAGCTATAGCCGCATCGAGGGTGTTACACTCAACTTCTTGATGTCCTCCTCTGTGACGGAGGAAGGCATCCACCGACCTTGAAGGTTGGATCCGGACATAGTTGAAGGTCTGAAGTGCCTAAACCTGAGCTTTGGGTGTTGGAAATCGATGCGAGAGGCGGATTCGATTAAGATCGAGAGGAAAAGGCCTTGTCCCCTTTATAAAGAGGGTGAATATCAAGCGTCCTCCTCGTGGCCGTTTGGGACTTGCCTAAGATTTAGGATTCCTACTAATAGGCATGGTTGGGTTACCCATGTCTGTATTAATGGGAATCCCGTAATAAGGGGACATGATCTCTGTTTCGACAAGATGTGCCAAGGAAACCACCTCGCGAAACACGCTGAGACAGGTTATGAAAAATGATTCGAATAAAGACCTGGCTGTGGTGTGATGTCACACTACGGGGTACGTCAGCAGATTAGATTTGTGTAAATATTATTCCCTCTACGGTGGTATGTGGAACTTATTTTGCAGAGCCGGACATAATCCTCATGTTCAGGATCTTCTATGAAGTATTCGGAGGAGGAACCCGCCTTGAAATTCCGAAGACAATCTGCGCGCCGGACTTATCGTCATTGAAGCCTGGTTGAGGGGCTACTGAGGGAGTCCTGGATTAGGGGGTATCCGGATAGCCAGATTATATCCTTTGGCCGGATTGTTGGACTATGAAGATACAAGATTGAAGACTTCGTCCCGTGTCCGGATGGGACTCTCCTTGGCGTGGAAGGCAAGCTTGGCAATACAAATATGTAGATCTCCTTCCTTGTAACCGACTCTGTGTAACCCTAGCCCCCTCTGGTGTCTATATAAACCAGAGGGTTTTAGTCCGTAGGACAACATACAATCATACCATAGGCTAGCTTCTAGGGTTTAGCCTCTCTGATCTCGTGGTAGATCAACTCTTGTACTACTCATATTATCAAGAATAATCAAGCAGAACGTAGGGTTTTACCTCCATCAAGAGGGCCCGAACCTGGGTACAACATCGTGTCCCCTGCCTCCTGTTACCATCCGCCTTAGACGCACAGTTCGGGACCCCCTACCCGAGAACCGTCGGTTTTGACACTGACAAGGACCAACTGTAAATAAAGAGATGGGGAGGATAGAACAAGTTGCTCGTTGAAGACAATGATTTGTTGGACCAGTTCCAGTTGCTGTGACAACTGTATGTCTGGTTAGGGAGGCTGAGATTTAACTCAGAAGACCGTGTCTTCACCTTATTCCCCTTGAGCTAAGGACACCCAGTCCTCGCCCAATTATCTGGTAAGTCTTCAAGGGAGACTTCCAAACCTTCATAGACTTCGTTCACCGGCGATCCATAATGACTCTTGGATGCTCAGAATGCCACGCCTAACCGGCTGGAGGATTCACAGTCCTCAAGTGTAACAAGTCTTCAGATCACATAGACAGGAAGACTTCAGTGATGCCTACCACTCTTTGGCTCTAGGTGTTTAGGGCTTTGTCCTCGCAAGGATTTCTCTCTCAAAGGCTTCGAGGTGGGTTGCTATCAAACGACAAAAGCCGTGCACTAACTCTGAGCAGCCAACCAATTTATGGTGTAGGGGGTGGGCTATTTATAACCACAAGGGAACCCGACCTGATTTGTCCGAAATGACCCTGGGTCACTAAGGAACTGACACGTGTTCCAACAGTCAGATTTCAAACACACGCGGCAACTTTACTTGGGCTACAAGTAAAGCTGGCTCATCTAGCTGTAGATAAGATTTTCTCTCATTGTCTTCGCTCGAAGACAAAGGATTTTGGTTAAGAATCACTTCAGTCACTCTGACTTTGTTCACTGGGACCCCACTTAACTGTACGGTGGTTCCTATGACTCAACAAAGAAGAAAAGGAAACGACGAAACAACTAAGTCTTCGCGCTCCATAGTCTTCACGCGATGTCTTCTCATGTCATAGTCTTCAATGTGAATATCTTCACATACCACCTTTGTCTTCAATGTCTTCATACATTTTTAGCGGTCATCTCCGGTAGGAAAACCGAATCGATGAGGGACTACTACCTGTGTTATCCTGCAATTCTCACAAACACATTAGTCCCTCAACCAGGTTTGTCGTCAATACTCCAAAACCAACTAGGGGTGGCACTAGATGCACTTACAATCTCCCCCTTTTTGGTGATTGTGACAAACTGGTTGAAGATTTCAACGGGGATAAAATTATGTGAAATTGTAAAGGATTTAGACATTGTCTTCATAAGTAGCAGAAAGGCTCCCCATGAAGATGTGCATATAAATATTTTGCTTTTGAATGCAAATGCATATGGCAGGTTGTACTTGCGGAGCTCCTCTTCTACTTATGAAGACAATTCATCATGCATGAAAGGATATAACGAAGATAATGACATGCATAATGAAAAAAATGGACGTATGCAAAATGACTTTGTGTGGAATTTATCGTCGCACATGCGGAATTTATCATCGCATCACATAGTGTCGAAAAAGGTAGCTGACGACCATCAAGTTTAAGTGTTACAACTCAAAACGAACCAAATGTTTCAAAAGCGAGAGTTGTAAGCAGTTGGCAATTTAGCAAAAGTAAAGCAACCACCCATATGGACCCGCTTGAAGACTATCAACTCATATGCTTCTCCCCCTTTGTCAGTAATGACCAAAAAGGTTTAAAGACATAGAGCTTCTACTCGTTCCCATTGTTGGGGAACGTAGTAATTTCAAAAAATTTGCTACGCACACGCAAGATCATGGTGATGCATGGCAACGAGGGGGAGAGTGTGATCTACGTACCCTTGTAGATCGACAACGGAAGCGTTTGGTTGACATAGTCGTACGTCTCCACGGCCCGACCGATCAAGCACCGAAATTACGGCACCTCTGAGTTCTAGCACACGTTCAGCTCGATGACGACCCCGGGCTTTGATCCAGCAAAGCGTCGAGGAGGAGTTCTGTCAGCACGACGGCGTGGTGATGATCTTGATGTTCTACCGTCGCAGGGCTTCGCCTAAGCACCACTACAATATGACCGAGGTGGAATATGGTGGAGGGGGGCACCGCACACGGCTAAGGAACGATCACGAAGATCAACTTGTGTGTCTAGGGGTGCCCCCTGCCCCCGTATATAAAGGAGCAAGGGGAGGAGGCCGGCCGGCCCCTATAGGCGCGCCAGGAGGAGTCCTCCTCCTAGTAGGAGTAGGACTCCTACTAGGAGGGGGAAAGAAGTGGGGAGGGAGAGGGAAAGGGGGGGGGGCGCCGCCCCCTTCTCCTAGTCCAATTCAGACCAGGGGGGAGGAGGCGCACAGCCCACCTCTGGCTGCCCCTCTCTCTCTCTCCACTAAGGCCCATATGGCCCATTACTTCTCCCGGGGGGGTTCCGGTAACCCTCCGGCTCTCCGGTTTTCTCCGAAATCACCCAGAACACTTCCGGTGTCTGAATATAGCCGTCCAATATATCAATCTTTATGTCTCGACCATTTCGAGACTCCTCGTCATGTCCATGATCACATCCGAGACTCCGAACTAACTTCGGTACATCAAAACTCATAAACTCATAATATAACTGTCATCGAATCCTTAAGCGTGCGGACCTACGGGTTCGAGAACAATGTAGACATGACCGAGACACGTCTCCGGTCAATAACCAATAGCGGAACCTGGATGCTCATATTGGCTCCTACATATTCTACGAAGATCTTTATCGGTTAGACCGCAAAACAACGTACGTTGTTCCCTTTGTCATCGGTATGTTACTTGCCCGAGATTCGATCGTCGGTATCTCAATACCTAGTTCAATCTCGTTACCGGTAAGTCTCTTTACTCGTTTCGTAATACATCATCTCGCAACTAACTCATTAGTTGCAATGCTTGCAAGGCTTATGTGATGTGCATTACCGAGAGGGCCCAGAGATACCTCTCCGACAATCAGAGTGACAAATCCTAATCTCGAAATACGCCAACCCAACATGTACCTTTGGAGACACCTGTAGTGCACCTTTATAATCACCCATTTACGTTGTGACGTTTGGTAGCACACAAAGTGTTCCTCCGGCAAACGGGAGTTGCATAATCTCATAGTCATAGGAACATGTATAAGTCTTGAAGAAAGCAATAGCAACATACTAAACGATCGGGTGCTAAGCTAATGGAATGGGTCATGTCAATCAGATCATTCACCTAATGATGTGATCTCGTTAATCAAATAACAACTCCTTGTTCATGGTTAGGAAACATAACCATCTTTGATTAACGAGCTAGTCAAGTAGAGGCATACTAGTGACATTCTGTTTGTCTATGTATTCACACATGTATTATGTTTCCGGTTAATACAATTCTAGCATGAATAATAAACATTTATCATGATATAAGGAAATAAATAATAACTTTATTATTGCCTCTAGGGCATATTTCCTTCAGTCTCCCACTTGCACTAGAGTCAATAATCTAGATTACACAGTAATGATTCTAACACCCATGGAGCTTTGGTGCTGATCATGTTTTGCTCATGGAAGAGGCTTAGTTAACGGGTCTGCAACATTCAGATCCGTATGTATCTTGCAAATCTCTATGTCTCCCACCTGGACTAGATCCAGGATGGAATTGAAGCGTCTCTTGATGTGCTTGGTTCTCTTGTGAAATCTGGATTCCTTTGCTAAGGCAATTGCACCAGTATTGTCACAAAAGATTTTCATTAGACCTGATGCACTAGGTATGACACCTAGATCGGATATGAACTCCTTCATCCAGACTCCTTCATTTGCTGCTTCCGAAGCAGCTATGTACTCCGCTTCACATGTAGATCCCGCTACAACGCTTTGTTTAGAACTGCACCAACTGACAGCTCCACCGTTTAATGTAAACATGTATCCGGTTTGCAATTTAGAATCGTCCGGATCAGTGTCAAAGCTTGCATCAACATAACCTTTTACGATGAGCTCTTTGTCACCTCCATATATGAGAAACATATCCTTAGTCCTTTTCAGGTATTTCAGGATGTTCTTGACCGCTGTCCAGTGATCCACTCCTGGATTACTTTGGTACCTCCCTGCTAGACTTATAGCAAGGCACACATCAGGTCTGGCACACAACATTGCATACATGATAGAGCCTATGGCTGAAGCATAGGGAACATCTTTCATATTCTCTCTATCTTCTGCAGTGGTCGGACATTGAGTCTCACTCAACTTCACACCTTGTAACACAGGCAAGAACCCTTTCTTTGCTTGATCCATTTTGAACTTCTTCAAAACTTTGTCAAGGTATGTGGTTTGTGAAAGTCCAATTAAGCGTCTTGATCTATCTCTATAGATCTTAATGCCTAATATGTAAGCAGCTTCACCGAGGTCTTTCATTGAAAAACTCTTATTCAAGTATCCCTTTATGCTATCCAGAAATTCTATATCATTTCCAATTAGTAATATGTCATCCACATATAATATCAGAAATGCTACAGAGCTCCCACTCACTTTCTTGTAAATACAGGCTTCTCCAAAAGTCTGTATAAAACCAAATGCTTTGATCACTCTATCAAAGCGTTTATTCCAACTCCGAGAGGCTTGCACCAGTCCATAAATGGATCGCTGGAGCTTGCACACTTTGTTAGCTCCCTTTGGATCGACAAAACCTTCTGGTTGCATCATATACAACTCTTCTTCCAAAAATCCATTCAGGAATGCAGTTTTGACATCCATCTGCCAAATTTTATAATCATAAAATGCGGCAATTGCTAACATGATTCGGACAGACTTAAGCATCGCTACGGGTGAGAAGGTCTCATCATAGTCAATCCCTTGAACTTGCCGAAAACCTTTTGCGACAAGTCGAGCTTTGTAGACAGTAATATTACTGTCAGCGTCAGTCTTCTTCTTGAAGATCCATTTATTTTCAATTGCTTGCCGATCATCGGGCAAGTCAACCAAAGTCCATACTTTGTTCTCATACATGGATCCCATCTCAGATTTCATGGCTTCAAGCCATTTTGCGGAATCTGGGCTCACCATCGCTTCTTCATAGTTCGTAGGTTTATCATGATCTAGTAGCATGACTTCCAGAACAGGATTACCGTACCACTCTGGTGCGGATCTCACTCTGGTTGATCTACGAGGTTCAGTAGTATCTTGTTCTGAAGTTTCATGATCATCATCATTAGCTTCCTCACTAATTGGTGTAAGTGTCACTGAAACAGTTTTCTGTGATGCACTACTTTCCAATAAGGGAGCAGGTACAGTTACCTCGTCAAGTTCTACTTTCCTCCCACTCACTTCTTTCGAGAGAAACTCCTTCTCCAGAAAGTTTCCGGACTTAGCAACAAAGGTCTTGCCTTCGGATCTGTGATAGAAGGTGTATCCAATAGTCTCCTTTGGATATCCTATGAAGACACATTTCTCCGATTTGGGTTCAAGCTTATCAGGTTGAAGCTTTTTTACATAAGCATCGCAGCCCCAAACTTTCAGAAACGACAACTTTGGTTTCTTGCCAAACCACAGTTCATAAGGCGTCATCTCAATGGATTTTGATGGTGCCCTATTTAACGTGAATGCGGTCGTCTCTAGAGCGTGTCCCCAAAAAGATAGCGGTAAATCAGTAAGAGGCATCATAGATCGCACCATATCTAGTAAAGTACGATTACGACGTTCGGACACACCATTACGCTGTGGTGTTCCGGGTGGCGTGAGTTGCGAAACTATTCCACAATTTTCCAAATGTACACCAAACTCGTAACTCAAATATTCTCCTCCACGATCAGATCGTAGAAACTTTATTTTCTTGTTACGATGATTTTCAACTTCACTCTGAAATTCTTTGAACTTTTCAAATGTTTCAGACTTATGTTTCATTAAGTAGATATACCCATATCTGCTTAAGTCATCTGTGAAGGTGAGAAAATAACGATATCCGCCACGAGCCTCAATATTCATCGGACCACATACATCTGTATGTATGATTTCCAATAAATCTGTTGCTCTCTCCATAGTACCGGAGAACGGTGTTTTAGTCATCTTGCCCATGAGGCACGGTTCGCAAGTACCAAGTGATTCATAATCAAGTGGTTCCAAAAGTCCATCAGTATGGAGTTTCTTCATGTGCTTTACACCGATATGACCTAAACGGCAGTGCCACAAATAAGTTGCACTATCATTATCAACTCTGCATCTTTTGGCTTCAACACTATGAATATGTGTGTCACTACGATCGAGATTCAATAAACATAGACCACTCTTTAAGGGTGCATGACCATAAAAGATATTACTCATATAAATAGAACAACCATTATTCTCAGATTTAAATGAATAACCGTCTCGCATCAAACAAGATCCAGATATAATGTTCATGCTTAACGCTGGCACCAAATAACAATTATTTAGGTCTAATATTAATCCCGAAGGTAGATGTAGAGGTAGCGTGCCGACTGCGAGCACATCAACTTTGGAACCGTTTACCACGCGCATCGTCACCTCGTCCTTAGCCAATCTTCGCTTAATCCGTAGTCCCTGTTTTGAGTTGCAAATATTAGCAACAGAACCAGTATCAAATACCCAGGTCCTACTGCGAGCATTAGTAAGGTACACATCAATAACATGTATATCACATATACCTTTGTTCACCTTGCCATCCTTCTTATCCGCCCAATACTTGGGGCAGTTCCGCTTCCAGTGACCAGTCTGCTTGCAGTAGAAGCACTCAGTTTCAGGCTTAGGTCCAGGTTTGGGTTTCTTCTCTTGAGTAGCAACTTGCTTGCCGTTCTTTTTGAAGTTCCCCTTCGTCTTCCCTTTGCCCTTTTTCTTGAAACTAGTGGTCTTTTTGACCATCAACACTTGATGCTCCTTCTTGATTTCTACCTCCGCAGCTTTTAGCATTGCGAAGAGCTCGGGAATAGTCTTATTCATCCCTTGCATATTATAGTTCATCACGAAGCTCTTGCAGCTTGGTGGCAGTGATTGGAGAATTCTGTCAATGACGCAATCATCTGGAAGATTAAGTCCCAATTGAATCAAGTGATTATTATACCCAGACATTTTGAGTATATGCTCACTGACAGAACTGTTCTCCTCCATCTTGCAGCTATAGAACTTATTGGAGACTTCATATCTCTCAATTCGGGAATTTGCTTGAAATATTAACTTCAACTCCTAGAACATCTCATATGCTCCATGACGTTCAAAACGTCGTTGAAGTCCCGATTCTAAGCCGTAAAGCATGGCACACTGAACTATCGAGTAGTCATCAGCTTTGCTCTGCCAGACGTTCATAACATCTGGTGTTGCTCCAGCAGTAGGACTGGCACCCAGCGGTGCTTCCAGGACGTAATTCTTCTGTGCAGCAATGAGGATAATCCTCAAGTTACGGACCCAGTCCGTGTAATTGCTACCATCATCTTTCAACTTTGCTTTCTCAAGGAACGCATTAAAATTCAACGGAACAACAGCACGAGCCATCTATCTACAATCAAGCATAAACAAGCAAGATACTATCAGGTACTAAGTTTCATGATAAATTTAGGTTCAATTAATTTACTTAAAGAACTCCCACTTAGATAGACATCCTTCTAATCCTCTAAGTGATTACATGATCCAAATCAACTAAACCATGTCCGATCATCACGTGAGATGGAGTAGTTTCATTGGTGAACATCACTATGTTGATCATATCTACTATATGATTCACGCTCGACCTTTCGGTCTCCGTGTTCCGAGGCCATATCTGTATATGCTTGGCTCATCAAGTATAACCTGAGTATTCCGCGTGTGCAACTGTTTTGCACCCGTTGTATTTGAACGTAGAGCCTATCACACCCGATCATCACGTGGTGTCTCAGCACGAAGAACTTTCGCAATGGTGCATACTCAGGGAGAACACTTCTTGATAATTAGTGAGAGATCATCTTATAATGCTACCGTCAATCAAAGCAAGATAAGATGCATAAAAGATAAACATCACATGCAATCAATATAAGTGATATGATATGGCCATCATCATCTTGTGCTTGTGATCTCCATCTTCGAAGCACCGTCGTGATCACCATCGTCACCGGCGCGACACCTTGATCTCCACCGTAGCATCGTTGTCGTCTCGCCAATCTTATGCTTCCATGACTATCGCTACCGCTTAGTGATAAAGTAAAGCATTACAGCGCGATTGCATTGCATACAATAAAGCGACAACCATATGGCTCCTGCCAGTTGCCGATAACTCGGTTACAAAACATGATCATCTCATACAATAAAATTTAGCATCATGTCTTGACCATATCACATCACAACATGCCCTGCAAAAACAAGTTAGATGTCCTCTACTTTGTTGTTGCAAGTTTTACGTGGCTGCTACGGGCTTAAGCAAGAACCAATCTTACCTACGCATCAAAACCACAACGATAGTTTGTCAAGTTGGTGCTGTTTTAACCTTCGCAAGGACCAGGCGTAGCCACACTCAGTTCAACAAAAGTTGGAGAAACTGTCACCCGCAAGCCACCTATGTGCAAAGCACGTCGGGAGAACCGGTCTCGCGTAAGCGTACGCGGAATGTCGGTCTGGGCCGCTTCGTCCAACAAGACCGCCGAACCAAAGTATGACATGCTGGTAAGCAGTATGACTTATATCGCCCACAACTCACTTGTGTTCTACTCGTGCATATAACATCAACATATAAAACCTAGGCTCGGATGCCACTATTGGGGAACGTAGTAATTTCAAAATTTTCCTACGCACACACAAGATCATGGTGATGCATAGCAATGAGGGGGAGAGTGTGATCTACGTACCCTTGTAGATCGACAATGGAAGCGTTTGGTTGATGTAGTCGTACGTCTCCACGGCCCGACCGATCAAGCACCGAAATTACGGCACCTTCGAGTTCTAGCACATGTTCAGCTCGATGACGATCCCCAGGCTCCAATCCAGCAAAGCGTCGGGGAGGAGTTCCGTCAGCACGACAGCGTGGTGACGATCTTGATGTTCTACCGTCGCAGGGCTTCGCCTAAGCACCACTACAATATGACCGAGGTGGAATATGGTGGAGGGGGGCACCGCACACGGCTAAGGAACGATCACGAAGATCAACTTGTGTGTCTAGGGGTGCCCCCTGCCCCCGTATATAAAGGAGCAAGGGGAGGAGGCCGGCCGGCCCCTATAGGCGCGCCAGGAGGAGTCCTCCTCCTAGTAGGAGTAGGACTCCTACTAGGAGGGGGAAAGAAGTGGGGAGGGAGAGGGAAAGGGGGGGCCCCGCCCCCTTCTCCTAGTCCAATTCAGACCAGGGGGGAGGAGGCGCACAGCCCACCTGTGGCTGCCCCTCTCTCTCTCCACTAAGGCCCATATGGCCCATTACTTCTCCCGGGGGGGTTCCGGTAACCCTCCGGCTCTCCGGTTTTCTCCGAAATCACCCGGAACACTTCCGGTGTCTGAATATAGCCGTCCAATATATCAATCTTTATGTCTCGACCATTTCGAGACTCCTCGTCATGTCCGTGATCACATCCGAGACTCCGAACTAACTTCGGTACATCAAAACTCATAAACTCATAATATAACTGTCATCGAAACCTTAAGCGTGCGGACCCTACGGGTTCGAGAACAATGTAGACATGACCGAGACACGTCTCCGGTCAATAACCAATAGCGGAACCTGGATGCTCATATTGGCTCCTACATATTCTACGAAGATCTTTATAGGTCAGACCGCAAAACAACATACGTTGTTCCCTTATTCATCGGTATGTTACTTGCCCGAGATTCGATCGTCGGTATCTCAATACCTAGTTCAATCTCGTTACCAATAAGTCTCTTTACTCGTTTCGTAATACATCAACTCGCAACTAACTCATTAGTTGCAATGCTTGCAAGGCTTATGTGATGTGCATTACCGAGAGGGCCCAGAGATAGCTCTCCGACAATCGGAGTGACAAATCCTAATCTCGAAATACGCCAACCCAACATGTACCTTTGGAGACACCTGTAGTGCACCTTTATAATCACCCATTTACATTGTGACGTTTGGTAGCACGCAAAGTGTTCCTCCGGCAAACGGGATTTGCATAATCTCATAGTCATAGGAACATGTATAAGTCATGAAGAAAGCAATAACAACATACTAAACGATCGGGTGCTAAGCTAATGGAATGGGTCATGTCAATCAGATCATTCACCTAATGATGTGATCTCGTTAATCAAATAACAACTCCTTGTTCATGGTTAGGAAACATAACCATCTTTGATTAACGAGCTAGTCAAGTAGAGGCATACTAGTGACATTCTGTTTGTCTATGTATTCACACATGTATTATGTTTCCGGTTAATACAATTCTAGCATGAATAATAAACATTTATCATGATATAAGGAAATAAATAATAACTTTATTATTGCCTCTAGGGCATATTTCCTTCACCCATGAGGAGTAGGTGAAGCAGCAGGGTCGTCGTTGAGGTTCAGTGGTGCAGAAGAACTTGGTGCAGTGTCGACACACGCTGAAGTTGGAGGTGGTGAAGTAGCGTCATCTTGATCATCTATGACGCTGGCATTCACCGTTGCAGCTGAGGAGGAATAGTCAGAATCTTCGAGTGAGGGAGTCCGACGCAAGTGAGCATTCCTTGGAGGAGTTGAGTCAAACTTGAATCTCTCTGTGAAGCCATCGTCTTGTAGATCAGCTTCAGCACTGAGTAATGTCAAGCTCTTCCAAGACCTCCGACAGGTTTCATGTGTAACAAAGGCATTCTTGGTGGCATGATTGTGAATGCGATTGACATCCACCAAGAGGCTTTGCATCTGACGCTTAAGCCAGTCATGATACTTATCCTGTTTCTAATGTAGAGCGACAAGAAGCTCTCGGTCATTGAGAACACGAGATCGCTTCCGAGGCCTTTGGGCAATGGTACTTGCAGTGGCGTCAGTTTGGGTGCGAGGGGCACGTGTATTGCCAGCCAAGGGGTAGACATGAGAAACGGCCTGAACTCCTTCAATGGGCTGGGTGAAGCTTTGACGATCGACATTGTGAAGATAAACTAGCTCCTTTGCAGGCTCTAGGTAAATAGCTTCAACAGACTGATCAACCTCTGGCAAGAATACGAGATGATTGCGCGCAGACAGCTGATAGTTGAAAGCAGAGTGAAGCTTGATGAGGCGCATTACCCATGGAGCATAGAACTTCAGACCAAAGATGTCGGAGACAGATGCAGCCAACTGCCTGATGAAGAAGTCTTGAGCATTGAAGCTGATGCCATTGAAGATATAGAAAACCAAAGTCTTCATTGCTCCTTCAAGCTTCGCTGCAGATGAATGTCCTTTGACAAGCCATAGAGTTTTCCTGATGATATGATAGATGGTGCGGGGTAGATACTCTAGGTCTTCGACAAAGAATTCCATTGGGTATTCAGCGTCGCGTGGCAGAGGCTTCATCATGCTTAGCATTTGGCTCATGTTAGGCTCTGGCTTCTGGAAAATACTCTCCAAAGCATTCTGGTGTTGCTGACAACCTGGTTCATAATATTCGCCAGGAGTGGGCAGGGCTGTGAGCTCAATGATGTCTTGGGCTTTAGCTTCATGATGTACATCGCCCGTCATCCACTCAAGGATCCAAGTCTTCGGATCCCTCTTGTATCCACGAATGTGGGGTGTAGCATAAAATTGAAGTAGAAGTTCCTCATTCCAATGTTCCTTGTCAGTCACAAAGTTGAGCAGACCCGCATCACGGAAGCAGTCAAGAGCTCCTTCAAGGCAAGGCAATCCAGCAATGGCTTCACAGTCAAGACACATATGTGGGAAGATGTGCCCCTGATTGTACAAGATGCAAGAATAGTAGCTGCGCTGCTGATAACTCCAGAATCGATCTGAGGAGATTATTGGCCTTGTGTAGGGGTTCTTGTCACTGCCAAAGAATGTGTTGTGTGCCTTGAATCCATTCAGATTAAACGATCCTGGTGACATTGCAGTACCTGGAAACTGTGGTAGCCTTAGCTTTGGCTTCTAGACCTGAGGCCTGTGCTCAACATGATAGTCAAATTGAGGTCCGGGAGCAGGCGGAGGAACCAGAATTGGCCAGCAGACGGTAACAAGCTGTCCATGATCATGTGCTTGCTCGATGGTCTGTGGCCTTGGAGGAGGTACATGAGTAGAGGCATTGGCTTCAGGCAGCGGATTTGCTTCAGGTGCTGCATTGGCTTCAGGTGCATTCACTTCTGGCACCACATTAGCTCCAGGCGCCACATTAGCTTCAGCCATGACAACGTCATTGGCTTCAGTGTTGATGTTGGTGGCCGCCTCAGTATTGATAACCTCCACTTCAGGAGCTGGAGGGTCGGACACGTTCTCCTCGAGAAGAACTTCAGGGTTGGACGGGGGTGTAGCAACTCTTTCTTCATCTGTTGGTTCTTCTTCTTGGTCATCGGCTGATGCAGTCAGAATATCTTCAGCTGTTTTGGCTTCAGATTCAGGGATGTTCATAGTAGGAGAGGCTTCAGGAAAGACTTCACGTGAAATGGATTGGCGCTCTTCTCCTTCTGGAACACTTGACAAAGTGACATGTGGCCTTGGTCCTTTGCGAAGCCTGCGAAACGCTGGCGACGCCTGTGGAGATGGAGTTGGTTGGGCCTCAAGGTCTTCATTGTCAATCACCGGAGTGGTGACCTGGGTTGGGGGAGTAACTGGTGTTTCTTCATCACGAGGGGATTCTTGAGGGTGATCAGCCCATGAGTCATCCTGAGCAATTGGCGTCAATCGACGACCAATGCTGATGAGTTCGCTATTCGTGAGAACAGGCGATGATACCAAATTGTGCTCGATCTGAGGAAGGACTTCATCATCTTCAACATTGTCTTGATGACCAAAGTCTTCAGCTGCGGTGGGGTCAACAGCTGGAATCTCTTCAGCTTTAGGAGCCTCTATGGAAGCAGGCTCATGAACTACCAAACGACGCTCTTGGTGTGCAGAGGGAGGACGAGCAACAAAAATTGGTTCGACGACAAGGGGCTCTATGGAAGCAGCCCGGTCTCTCTTCTTTGTCTTTCTCTTCTTGTTTGGCGGAGTGTCATCAGTGGTATGCTTGGTCTTGCGCTTGCAAGCTTCCGCTTCAGCTGCCCTTGTTTTCTTGAGTTCTGAAGCCACTGTGGGGACCTTAGGCTTCGAGCCTGTCATACTGGCCGGGAAGACAATACAAGGTTCTTCCTGCCCTGATGCTTCTGGTTGGGCCACAACAGGCTTCTTCTTCTTCTTGGCAGCCATTCTGGGGTTGATGCTTGGTCGCCCCAAAGCCTTGCGCTTTTCAACTTCATTGTAGCCTTGAACATATTTGGTAGCAAGATTCTTCATGCGCTCACGAGAACCTTTTGCTTCTTCTCATTTCTTGTGGAATGCCTCCTTGAGCTCATGCATCATGACCTTGAAGTTTTGAATGTCTTCAACATTGAGCTTGGCCATGTGCTCCTTGAACTGAGCCTTTTCATAATCAATCTTGTGCTTCAGCTCAACAATCTTCTATGCAAGAGCCAGCACAGGAGCAATGGCTCCATGGAAAGAGACGTTGATGCCAATTGGGAGCTGAAGATCATCAAAACAGAGATCTGGGCTGTCAAACCACTCATCAATAAACTTGTACATGATCTCCACATCAAAGAGGGGAAGATCATTGAAGATTTCCGCCTCTTACTTGCTCTTTAGTGGAAAGAGTGCTATCACACGTCCTTGGGGAGAATATCTCCCCAAGGACGCGTGATAGCATTCTTTTCAGCATACTCCTTGGTGACGAATCTGTACTTGAACCATTACTCGGCCCAGTATCTTCGAATCCATTGGACTCGTGTCTTGCGCTGACCATAGCTTTCTTCGGGGTCAGTTTTGTATAGTTCATAGAGATCTTCAGGCAGATCCATTGATGTACCCCCACGGCACTGTCTGCCACCCTTCCTTGCTGATTTCTCTGTTGCCATGAAGTTTAGACTGAAAGGCTTCAACACTGTCAAAGTCTTCCGTCTGCTGGTCAGACAGGAACTGGCTTCGGGAGAATTTATGTGATGCTGTAAGAACTCTGCAAATGAATGCAAGCTATGAGAACCAAGGGATTCTCCCACGGACATGTACCTATGACAGCATTAGAGATGCGAGGGAAGGGGAAGAGGTCATATGCATTCTTATAAGATTTTGAAGATAAATCAGTTTAGAAGACATTGACCTCATAGTGCGAAGACATTCACTCATATGTAGAGAGTTGGTTCCAGATTTGTACGAATCCATGAATAAGTACAAGTGAGGAATCTAACTACTTTGTGAAGCATAAGTGAACATACTAGGCATGCTATGAGATGCAGAACAGGATAGATCCAACTTTGTAGGAACAGAAACCACTTGTGGTTGAAAAGGATGAATCTATTGGATTAAAAAGGACTGTAAAAAGAGTTTTTATTTACCACTCGAGGAACTGCTAGATGGAGTAGGAGATGAGGCCGAGCAGTTCGATCTTCCATGCCCTAACTTGGCGACGGAGGACACCTACGGAGACGGCGGAGAAGACGATGTCTGCGGCCGGCGTGATGACAGCATCGGTGAGGTCGCGACAGCTAAGCGCTTCGTCGCCGGCGTCGTCGAGGGCTAGCGGTGGCGCTGGGGCTTGTGCGAGGAAGAGAAGTGGAAGAAGAGATAATGACTGGGGTGTGGTGAGTATTTGTAAGGACAGGGACGGCACAACGTTATTACGCAGGTGCCCCTGGCGGTTCACATCTGAAGGACACATGGCGATCATGCAACACATCGGAGGTTGTTCCACGTTCCCACGTACGCCTGGGCTGTCGGGTGGTCGTTCCCGCTTCTCCGGGTTTCAGGAAAAAAGGATTGAGCATTTAAAACAGATTTAATGATTGTCTCTATATCTTCTGCTGACAAAGACGCAGCGAAGACATTCGACAGTTTCAATAGAATGCGTATGATTTGGATAGGTATATTTGAGACGGGAGCATAGAAAGGTTAGGGTCTGATCACATTCACTTAGTTCAAAAGATTCAATGAGAAGACATAGCTATAAGTGAATGTTGTAGAGGACATAACGCAAATATATGAATATATCAGAATAAGACCAAATCAATATAGTGAAGATAAACATGAAACCATGTTAATATTGAAGACAAACCAAGTGCGAAGACCTTGCAAATATAACGCCAACAGAAAATACTGCAAACAAAAGTTTGGTGGTGGCGTTACCCACCGTATAGGAAGTATTAGACTCAGACACGACGCACAATTATCGTGGCGCTCTGAAGTCAAATTCCGCGTTAATGTCTTCACACTTAGAGTGTAAGTCTTCATTATTTGAAGATATATGTTACTTCGTGTGTTGCACATCTAAGTCATCAACATGCATAAGTGTTAGGATGTGTGCATGATCACAGGACATTTGAGGATTCCAAGATATTTAGCTCACACCGCAACTTGCAAAACCTTTTCTCATCCAAGGGCTTTGTGAAGATATCTGCCAGTTGCTCTTCAGTGTTGACGTGAATGATATCAATATCTTCCTTCATGACATGATCTCTGAGAAAGTGATGACGGATCTGAATGTGCTTTGTCTTCGAGTGCTGAACTGGGTTGTTGGCGATCTTGATGGCGCTTTCATTGTCGCAGTAGAGTGGCACTTGCTTCAGATGAATGCCATAGTCTTTGAGTCTTTGCTTCATCCATAGAAGCTGAGCGCAGCAAGATCCAGCAACAATGTATTCAGATTCAGCAGTGGAGAGAGATACACAGTTCTGCTTCTTTGAAGACCAACACACAAGTGATCGTCCCAGAAAGTGACATGTGCCTGATGTAGACTTGTGATCCACTTTGTCACCAGCATAATCAGCATCCGAGAATCCAACTAGATCAAACTCTAAGCCCTTTGTATACCATAATCCTAGTGTTGGGGTGTAAGCCAAATATCGAAGAATTCGCTTCACAGCTAAGTGATGTGATTCCTTTGGTGCCGCTTGGAATCGGGCACACATGCAAACACTAAGCATGATATCTGTCCTAGATGCACATAAATAAAGCAAAGAACAAATCATGGAGTGGTATACCTTTTGATCGAACTCTTTACCATTGGCGTCAGAATCCAGATGACTCTTGGTAGGCATTGGCGTCGTATAACCTTTGTAGTCTTGCATTCCAAACTTCTTCAGGCAATCTTTGAGGTATTTCTCTTGAGATATGAAGATGCCGTTGCATTGCAGCCGTATTTGAAGACCAAGGAAGAACTTCAGCTCACCCATCATGGACATCTGATATTGCTCTTGCATCATGTATCCAAACTCATCACTGTATTTCTGATTAGTGCAATCGAAGATAATGTCATCCACATATATTTGGCATACAAACAGTTCGCCATCATATGTCTTCGTGAAGAGTGTGGGATCCAGGGAACCAGGTTTGAAGCCTTTGCTCTTCAGGAAGTCTTTGAGTGTGTCATACCAAGCACGAGGGGCTTGTTTGAGGCCATATAGTGCCTTGTTGAGCTTGTAAACCATGTCAGGATGTTTTGGATCTTCAAAGCCAGGCGGTTGTGCAACATACACTTCTTCTTCAATCTTGCCATTGAGAAAGGCGCTCTTCACATCCATTTGATACAGAAGGATGTTATGATGATTTTCATAGGCTAGCAGTATGCGTATAGCTTCAAGCCTAGCCACAGGAGCAAATGTTTCATCGAAGTCAATTCCTTCAACTTGAGTGTATCCTTGAGCAACGAGATGAGCCTTGTTTCTGACAACTTGACCATGCTCATCTTGCTTGTTGCGATATATCCATTTAGTGCCTATGATATTGTGTTTATGAGGATCAGGACGCTTGACTAGTTCCCATACATTATTCAGCTCGAACTGTTGAAGCTCTTCTTGCATAGCTTGAATCCATTCAGGTTCCATGAAGGTTTCATCAACTTTCTTGGGTTCAGATATTGAGATGAATGCAAAAAGCCCACAGAAATTTGCTAGTTGTGTTGCCCTTGAACAAATGAGTGGACCAGGTGCATTGATGCTATCAATTATCTTCTCAATCTATACTTCATTTGCAACACGAGGATGAACTGGACGAAGATTTTGCTCTTGCTGATCATTGTCATCATTTGACGGATTGTCTTCAGGCTGAGCATTGTCTTCCGGTTGATTAGGTGCAGAGATGATAAGTTCCTCTTCAGGTTGTACTTCAGACGGTATGATTTCTCCAGTTCCCATAAGCTTGATGGATTCACCGGGTGGAATTTCATCTAGCACATTTGGCAGGTGCTCTCTTTGCGAGCCGTTAGTCTCATCGAACCGCACATCCACCGTTTCAACCACTTTATAGTGAAAGAGGTTGAAGACTCTATAGGAGTGCGAATCCTTTCCGTAACCAAGCATAAAACCTTCATGTGCTTTCGGTGCAAATTTTGAAGTGTGATGTGGATCCTTGATCCAGCACCTAGCACCAAATACTCTGAAGTAACTAACATTTGGCTTCTTACCAGCGAGGATTTCATAGGATGTTTTCTTCAAAAGCTTGTGAAGATAAACACGGTTGATGACATGGCATGCAGTATCAATAGCTTCAGGCTAGAACTTTCTTGGTGTCTTGTATTCATCGAGCATCGTCCGAGCCATCTCAATGAGTGTTCTGTTCTTGCGTTCCACGATGCCATTCTGCTGCGGCGTGTACGGGGCTGAGAACTCATGAGTGATGCCCAATGTATCGAGATAAGTGTCGAGGACGATGTTCTTGAATTTAGTGCCATTGTCACTTCTGATGTGCTTGATCTTGACGCCATAGTTGTTCATGGCTCGATTGGCGAAGCGTTTGAAGACATCCTGCACTTCAGTCTTGTAGAGGATTATATGCACCCATGTATATCTTGAATAATCATCAACAATGATGAAGCCATAGAGACAAGCAGTAGTAGTTGCTACCTCTTTTAGCACTGCGTTGGTTTTCCCCGAAGAGGAAGGGATGATGCAGCAAAGTAGTGTAAGTATTTCCCCCAGTTTTTGAAAACCAAGGTATCAATCCAGTAGGAGGCTATGCGCAAGTCCCTCGTACTTGCACAAAACAAATAAATCCTCGCAACCAACGCAAATAGGGGTTGTCAATCCCTACGAGGCCACTTACGAGAGTGAGATCTGATAGATATGATAAAGATAATATTTTTGGTATTCTTATGATAAAGATGCAAAGTAAAATAAAGGCAAAGTAAATAGCAAAGTAGTAGGAGAACAATATGATGAAGATAGACCCGGGGGCCATAGGTTTCACTAGTGGATTCTCTCGAGAGCATAAGTATTCTACGGTGGGTGAACAAATTACTGTTGAGAAATTGACAGAACTGAGCATAATTATGAGAATATCTAGGCATGATCATGTATATATGCATCACGTCCGAGACAAGTAGACCGACTCCTGCCTGCATATACTACTATTACTCCACTCATCGACCGCTATCCAGCATGCATCTAGAGTATTAAGTTAAAAACAGAGTAACGCCTTAAGCAAGATGACATGATGTAGAGGGATAGACTCATGCAATATGAAGAAAACCCCATCTTTTTATCCTCGATGGGAACAATACAATACGTGCCTTGCTTCCCTTACTGTCACCGGGAAAGGACACCGCAAGATTGAACCCAAAGCTAAGCACTTCTCCCATTGCGAGAAAGATCAATCTAGTAGGCCAAACCAAACTGATAATTCGAAGAGACTTGCAAAGATAACCAATCATACATAAAAGAATTCAGAGAAGATTCAAATATTGTTCATAGATAGACTTGATCATAAACCCACAATTCATCAGTCTCAACAAACACACCGCAAAATGAAGATTACATCAAATAGATCTCCACAAGAGAGGGGGAGAACATTGTATTGAGATCCAAAAAGAGAGAAGAAGCCATCTAGCTACTAACTATGGACCTGTTGGGGATATTACTACTGGAGGTAAACCGGCCTTATGTAGCCGGGTTGACTCTTTGAAGATTAGAAGCCCATGAAGATGTAAAGATGATGGCGCTTTACGGAGGGCCCAAAGGCGGGTTACAACCTGTAAATGTAAACCGGCTTAGGCATGTAACTTGTATAGTAAGATAGAGAGAGAGAGGCCGAACCAGATACATTTATGATCTGGCTTCGGGACTCTGTAGCCCGGCGGGCGTCAACCTATGTATATAAAGGGACGACCCGGCCGCGGTTTAGAGACAGACAACAACAACTCGAGAGCCAGACAAAGCGGATTCGCTCCCTGGCCTTTGAAACCCTAGCAATACCAATCACAACTAGACGTAGGCTTTTACCTTCATCGAAGGGGCCGAACTAGTATAAACTCCCGTGTCCCCTTGTCCGGTTTAACCCCTTTAAGCTAACCCGTTGCGATGGCTCCACGACTAAGTCCTTTCACAAGGACATCTACCATGACAAACCCACGACAGTTGGCGCCCACCGTGGGGCTATCGCACAATGGTTTCGAGTTCTTGAAGGGAAGCTTCGATGGACTTAAGGCATACGCTGTGGGCCGGATGACGAAGAGTCGTTGCGGCAAGCTCTACGTCGACAATGCAGGATGGGGTCCCGAGGCCGATTCAATCGAATACGGGTACCGGGTCCCCTTTGGTGGGATTCACGTCTTCATCGGCAAGATCGGCGAACCGGCCCCCGAGCCGGACATCTGCACCGACATCATCGAAACGGCTCGGCGTGCAAGTTCTTCACCGGTTCAGCCCGAGGCAAGGCATGTTTTTGTAGGTGTCTTCCATGGATCGGGGTATGAGGATGGACCAGTGTCCAATGGAGAAACCGTAGTCTGCTCTGATGACGAGTCTTCTAGAGAGACCGAGTCACTTTACCAGTTGCAGGACGGCCAGAATGAGGGAGGATCCGAGGGAAACAGTATTTCGGATTCCCCCGGTCTGCCAAACCGGGCCGCCATCTTCATGGCCGGCACACAATCGGTGCCTCATTTGTCTACCGCCGCAGCAATGCTCTCCGGTTCAACGATGGCCACACCAGTAGGGGCAGGAAGCTCGGCGCCACCTTCGGCCCAAGTCTTGTCTGATTTGTTTGACGCTCTGGCAACATTGATGTCCGCGGAGGTGGATGCAGCAGCCAGGGATCAGCACAATGCGGAGATTGTGAAAGTGAAAGATCAGATAGCCCAGGCTAAAGCGGACCTGGCAGCAGAGAATGCCAGGATGGCTACGAAGCGGGCCGAGTTGGAAGCACAGGCCTACCGGATTAGACTGGATCAGAATGCTTCAGAGGAAGTCATGAGAAGAAGGTATCGATCACGTCTCCCGTCGGTTTATGAGCCGCAGAATCTTTTCAACACGCCAGGTGCAGGAGCTGGTAACCAACCCACGCTAAACCGGGCGGGGGCACCGGGAGCAGGAGCGCCGGTTCAGCCACGCACGATGGACCTGCCTCGCCAGAACAATGTTGTGCCATCAATGCCGCCCGGGCATTATTCCAACCCGTTGGACAACATTGTGGCCATCGCTTCACGCCTGGCGGCCCTCCCAACCGATGGCGAGTCACCAGTTGCAGTGGAAGCGCGTCGGGCCAGGGATCTCCTTCAAACAGTGCTAAATCAACATCAAGCATATTCACACAACCGTGAGAGGATTCATTCCACTCCCCGTCCAAGCCGGAGTTATAGCAGACACGTGGAGGACGAACCGGCCATGTCTAGTAGTGCACGTCGCCGAAATTCGCCTCGAGGGAACAACCCGGCCGAGGGAGGTGCTAATGCGCAAGATGTTGTGGACCATGGCCACGCACGTCGAGAGGCCGAGTTGACAGCTCAACACGGAGCACGGCAGCATACTCCAGTTCACCCCATTGCCTCCGCTGAGCCAGAGGTGATGTTAAGTTCCTTAGGGGTACCATGTTTGACTCCCGCTTTGCGTAATGTGAGACTGCCCAAGGATTTCAAGGGACCTCGTAAGGTGCCAAATTACACCGCCGATTTGCAGCCAGAGGCGTGGGTGGAGAGCTATGAGATGGCAATGGAGATGTTAGATGTGGATGAGGCGGTGTGTGCTAAATATTTCACCATGATGTTGGAAGGAACGGCTCGCACTTGGTTGAAGAGCTTGCTGACCAACTCTGTTGGATCATGGGCCGAACTGAAGCACCGGTTTATCCAGAACTTCAAGGATACGTGTAAGCAGCCAATGTCAATTTTAGATCTGGCCGCTTGTGTCCAAGAGGAAGGAGAGTCCACGACCCATTGGGTCAAACGGGTCTCGGAGATTTTGCATTCATCAGATCGTATCAATGCAGACACCGCAGTGTTAACCTTAGAGGGCAATTACCGTTTCAAACCGTTAAAACAGAAGTTGGGAAGGCTCAAACGTCACTGCAACGACATGTCAACACTCATGGCCGCTTTGGTTAAATATGCCGATTCAGATAATACCAAGGATCCGGATTCAGAGGAGGACAAACCGGAGAAAGGTAAGAAGAACGGCAATGCCAAAGGCCAACAGCATAATCCGGCAGGCCATGGAAACGCTGGTAAGCGCAAGGCCGACAGTAGCTTGGAATTTGTTGCAAATACCAACGCGCAGGAGAATGGCCAGCGCCGTAAAGGCAAGCATCCTCAGAGGGGTGGAGGTCCAGGCAACAATTTGGAGCGTTTGTTAAATCAGCCCTGTCCAAAGCATGGATTGAAGGAGAAACCGGCATCACATCTCTGGAAAGATTGTTATATCATGCGGGATTTCAAGAATTCCAATATGTTCCAATATGACAATGGCCCACCCGGCGGTTCAGGAGGAGGTTCCACGGGCCGGGTTACGGAGGTGGTGGTTCCGGTTCAGGGCTTCCAGGCAACCAAACTGGACATGTCAATCAAGGACACCAAGGCAACCAGGGAGGCTACAACCATCAGGGGAGTCAGCAGCAGCAACAGCAGTCGGGTTATCAGAGCAATCCCAAATAGCTGAACAGCGGGCAATATCATGTCTTCACTACTAGTTTGTGCAAATGTGATCATAAGCTTCACAAAAGGGCAGTCAACTCTGTTGAGCCGGCAGTACCTCAGTATTTACGCTGGTCTGAACAACCTATTTTGTGGAGTAGAGATGATCACCCGCCCCGGGTTGATAATCCAGGTCATTTGGCCTTGGTGGTAGCCCCTCAAGTCGGGGGACACAAGTTCACTAAAGTGCTCATGGATGGGGGAAGTAGTATCAATATTTTGTACTATGATACATTCCGCCGTATGGGGTTGATAGAAAAGGATCTTAAACCGTCAAATACGGTCTTTCATGGTGTGGTGCCTGGTAAGTCTGCATATCCTGTTGGTAAGATAGCTTTGGAGGTAGCTTTTGGAGATGACTACGATTCAAGGTCAGAAACTTTGACATTTGAGGTGGTAAAGATCAAAAGTCCGTACCACGCCTTGTTTGGGCGGCCGGTTTATGCTAAGTTTATGGCAAGGCCATGTTATGTTTATCTACAGCTTAAAATGCCAGGTCATAAAGGGGCTATCACAGTACATGGAAGTAGAAAGATTGCTTGGGAGTGCGAAGAAGGCGATGCGGCTTATGCGGAGTCGGTTTGTGCCACGGAGGAGTTAAAATTCTATAAGGAGCAAGTTGATCCGGCAGACATGACCTCTTTAAAAAAGTCAACTACAGAGCATGACCCAACGTTGATGTTCAAATCGGCTACAGACACTAAGATGGTTGATTTTGTTCCTGGCGATTCATCCAAACAGTTCAGCATCAGCGCTAACCTGGATCCCAAATAGGAAATCGCGCTCATCGAGTTCATCTGTGAGAATTGGGACATCTTCGCATGGAAACCTTCTGACATGCCAGGTGTACCGAGGGAACTCGCTGAGCACACACTCAACATTGATCCTAAGTTCAAACCGGTCCGGCAGTTTCTCCGCCGTTTCAACGAAGAGAGACGCAAGGCTATAGGTGAAGAGGTAGCCCATTTATTGGCTGCTGGGTTTATTGTTGAAGTTTTTCATCCAGAGTGGTTAGCCAATCCGGTGCTGGTTCTTAAGAAAAACGGCACTTGGCGCATGTGTGTGGACTACACGGATTTAAACAAAGCTTGCCCTACAGACCCCTTTGTTCTTCCTCGCATTGATCAGATAATTGATGCTACGGCTGGTTGTGACCGTTTGTGTTTTTTGGATGCTTACTCTGGTTATCATCAGATCAAAATGGCGGTTAAGGACCAGGAGAAGACAGCCTTCATAACTCCCTTTGGAGCCTTCTGCTATGTTTCCATGCCCTTTGGACTCAAGAGTGCCCAGGCAACTTACCAGCGATGTGTTCAGAATTTCCTTTATAAGCAAATTGGGCACAATGTTCATGCATATGTGGATGATATTGTGGTCAAATCTCAAAAGGAGGGGACTTTGATAGATGATCTATGGGAAACCTTTGACAATCTCCGGGTTTACAAGATGATGCTCAATCCGGAGAAGTGTGTTTTCGGTGTCCCAGCAGGCAAGCTCTTAGGCTTTATGGTTTCAAACAGAGGCATTGAGGCTAATCCGAAAAAAATTACAGCAATTACATCCTTGGCTAAACCGGCGTGTATTAACGATGTTCAATGTCTGGCCGGCCGGATTACAGCCTTAAGCCGGTTTATCAGCTGCCTTGGAGAGAAGGCCATTCCCTTATATCAGATGCTCAAGAAAATAGATAACTTTGTCTGGAGTGAGGCAGCTGATAAGGCATTCGAGGATCTGAAGAGGCAGCTCGCCGAACCACCCGTGCTTGCAGCACCAATCGATAAGGAGCCATTATTATTATATGTGGCTGCTAATGCCCGAGCTGTTAGCATAGCCATTGTTGTAGAGCGCAAGGAGCCTGGTAAGGAGTATCTGGTTCAACGGCCAGTTTATTATATCAGTGAGGTGCTCATTGAGTCAAAGCAGAGGTATCCACATTGGCAAAAACTGGTGTATGGGGTGTTTATGGCAAGCCGGAAGCTTAAACACTATTTTCAGGGCCATCCTATCACAGTGGTCAGTTCAGCACCTCTGGGCGACATCATTCAAAACAGAGAGGCGACTGGCCGGATTGCCAAGTGGGCTATTGAGCTTGGACCTCATGGGCTCAAATATATACCCCACACGGCGATCAAGTCCCAAGCATTTGTGGATCTCATCAACGATTGGACGGAGTTATAGGCACCTGAAGAGAAACCGGATAATACATATTGGACTATTCATTTTGATGGGTCCAGACAGTTGGAGGGCTCGGGGGCTGGAGTCGTATTAACTTCCCCATGAGGTGACAAGTTTTGTTATGTCCTCCGTTTAATGTTCCCTTGTACTAACAATGCAACTGAATATGAGGCTTTACTCCACGGTCTTCGGATGGCTAAAGAGATGAATTTGAGCCGGGTTAAGTGCTTCGGAGATTCAGATCTAGTGGCCCAGTAGGTGTCTGGCACTTGGGATTCTAAAGACCCACTCATGGCTGCATATCGACGAGAGGTAGACGCAGTGGCTGGTCACTTTAAAGGTTATTAGGTGGACCATATAGACCGGCGGAAGAATGAAGCGGCGGACGCTTTAAGTCGTCTTGGTTCCCAACGTAAACCGGTTCCGCCCAATGTCTTTCTTGATGTGATGCACAATCCGTCAGTCAAAATACCAATTTAAGAAGATTTGGCTATTCCTGATCCGGAGGCACAGTTGGTGGCAGCTCTGCATGCCATACCGGATTGGACGATCCCATATCTGGATTACATGAACCAGGGCGAGTTACCAGAAGAGGAAACGTTGGCTCGACAGATAATCCCGTGTTCCAAGTTCATGACCATACTCAACGGGGAGTTACATCGTTACAGTGTTTCAGGAGCAATTTAGTGCTGTGTTTCTCCTCAAGAAGGTCGTGAGATTTTGCGAGAAATCCATGAAGGGGATTGTGGTCACCACACCGGTTCAAAGTCTTTGGTTGCCAAAGCTTTTCGCCATGGTTTTTACTGGTTGATGGTGCATGCTGATGCGGAGGATTTAGTCAAGAGATGTGATGGATGTCAAAAATTTGCCCGCCGTGCGCATGTTTCGGCTCAAGAATTGCGGATGATTCCAATTACCTGGCCGTTTGCAACTTGGGGGGCTTGATATGGTTGGACCCTTCAAGCGCTCTAAGGACAAGAAGAACCACCTGTTAGTAGCAGTTGATAAATTCCCTAAATGGGTGGAGGCAGAGCCAGTCAGCAAGTGTGATGCAGCCACGGCGGTTCAATTCATCAAAAAGGTGATATTCCGATTTGTTTTTCCACACAGTATTATAACAGATAATGGCACTAATCTGTCAAAATGGGAGATGGAAGAATTCTATCAACGTGAGCACATCCGGCTTGATCTAGCATCAGTAGCGCACCCCCAATCTAATGGTCAAGCGGAAAGGGCAAATCAAGAGATTCTAAGGGGTATCAAACCAAGGCTTATGGTTCCCTTAAAGCGGACGCCGGGTTGTTGGGTTGAGGAGTTACCTTCTGTGTTATGGAGCATCAACACCACACACAATAGGTCTACGGGTTACATACCTTTCTTCATGGTGTATGGAGCGGAGGCAGTTCTTCCTAGTGACATCCGTCACGATTCGCCCCGTGTTGCAGCTTATGTTGAGGCTGCTAATGAGAAGGCACGTCAGGATTCTCTGGACCTGTTGGATGAAGAGCGTGATCTTGCAGTAGAAGGTTCGGCGATTTATCAACAAGATCTTCGACGTTATCACAGCTGCCAGGTTAAAACTAGAACCTTTCAAGAAGGTGATTTGGTGCTCCGGCTCATCCAGGATCAGACTGATATGCACAAGTTATCCCCCCCTTGGGAAGGACCTTTTGTGGTCAGCAAAAACCTGCACAACGGATCTTACTACCTCATTGATGTTCGAGAGCATGAAGACTCACGTCAATCGGAGGAGGAGACAAAGCGACCATGGAACATAGCTCTCCTTCGGCCTTATTATACTTGAAGCCATAGGCTCTTCATCTGTACATATTTATGATAGTGTATATATCATATAATAAACCGGAGCCTCCGTTATAAGCGGGGTATCTGTTCTTTCTTATATCATGTGTGTGCTTTTACACGATAACTAACAAAGCGGAGTCTTTGTTAAACCGGTTTAGCAGCTGCATAGAGATAAAGAAAATCACTAGGGGGCTTGGTCATGTTTGAACCTCAGCTACACCTCTTGATAGGCATTTCAAGCCATACAAGGAAAATTTGTGGAGCCAAAGAGAGTGTTGTACATAGTACAGACTCAAACATAGGCACGCACTGAGCATCGCTCACAAAGTTACTTGGGGGCTCTTTTTTGCAAATCAACAAAGAGTTTGAAAGGACCCTCGTAATTGGCTATCAAGCCACGGCTTGGAAGCCTGGTGTATTCACCTAAAACCCCGGGTTAGCCTGCCTTCATCAAGTAAGCCACTCCTATCCAGGTAATCCTGGTATGACCCATCGAACATTTGACAAGTCAATCTTTTACAGACCCTGAACTTGTCATAGTTAAAACGATGATTGGTTAATTGGAGGCCCATCTTAAAAGGCTTTGATAAATGGTTTAACTCAGAGGCCTGGTAGCCCATGAAAAGCCTTGATTTGGAGCCTGGCAGCTCGTAAAAAGCCTCGCATATTTTCCTATTTGAATTTTGTTTGTTGAAAATCATAAGTATTTTTTGATAAACCGGCGTCCTTGACCTGGCTTGCTTTCCAACTACCAGTTGTTGGCACATGATCAATTATAAACCGGTGGTCATTGACCCGGTCTGGTTTGACTAAATCACCAGTGTTATAAAGAAAATCCGGTAGTTATACCGGTCCGGTTTGATATATAAACCAGCATTATGAAGATAAAATTGTCAAACATATCGGGTTGGTGTTAAACACCTTTGCTGTATACACGTTTGGTCAATCAATGAGGTATGTTCTGTACATTATTTTTTGTACAAACACTTGATTATTCAGCTAAAATACTATATACTTCTTGGATATTATGACATGTCTAGCGGTAAACCGCTAGACACTTTTAAGTTTTTTGGACCCAGGAAGGCAAGTCATCATAGGCTATGCATAACATATATCCTGAAGGGCGGCACAGATTGTCAAAAGGCGTTATGAAACATGCTCGATGGCATGGCAGATAAACAAAGTTTCAGCTATCCTATTACATGAAGCTTCAAAGCGGCTCAAACAGTGCCATTGTTTTTCAAAGTAGCCATATAAACCGGCGACCAGATCAGGATTCTTCATCACGACGGTTTGACGGCTGCGGATCAGTTGGTGTAGGCACTTCTTCATCCCTCCCCAGCCGCTGGAAATCAGCCGTTGACCAATCGATTCTGGTTAAAGCTTGGAACACTGCTTCCTCATGGATAAGATCAGAAGGGTTAATATCAGGGGCGTAAGTGTGCTTACGAATCGGAGGCACAAGTTCTTCGACTTCATGGATATCGGTCGGCTGTCTTTTCCCTTCTGCATCATAAAACGGTTGAAAATGGGACAAATCGGTGTCCTCAGCCAATTTGCTGGCCACTGGCCACATCTGTTTGGTCAGCCACCAAAGATCATCATTGTCAAAGTTTGAACCATCTTCTTTAACGCCTGGATATCCTTTAATGATATCCTCCGCTTCAAGGTCTGGAATCCAGGCCTTGGCTCGAATAAGGGCGGTTAATGCTCCTGCTCTCGCAGCGGCTCTCTTCAACTCGACAATACACGCTGGTAACATGCCCAGCTTCTCAAGGGTCTCCTTAATTAACGTTGGCGCCGGTTTGTTATAAGTCGCCGTACTAATGGCTCGCTGAGACCCAGAGTATAGTTGCTCAACCAATGTATATGCCGCTTTGAGCTTCATCCGCATATCTGCACCAAGATGAGTGATCCGAGTTTCTGCCAAAGATTTTATCAACATTTTGGTCAGTTTTAAGATTCATTGACTGGCGCAACATACATAAGCAGACACTTAGCAAAGATAGCAGAGGTCATAGCATTGATTTGGCGCTTCAAACCGGCTAGTTCTTCAACCACCGGTTTCAGGGCTTCCTCGGGGTCTACAGCTCTTTTGATTAAACCAGCTTTTTCCGTTTCCCATTCAGCACGATCTTGGTTGAAGGATTCTTTCAGCTTTTCCATTCCGGCTAGGACCTAGGTCAGCTCTTCTTTTGCTTTTGCAGCTTCGGCTTGTTGAGACTTCACATTTTCTTGCAAGTCAAAGTTTTGGGCATCTTTGCTTCTCAGTTCAGCCTGCAACATTGAAGGTATATTCAACAAAAACAACATATGTATGCACTAATTATAAAGCATATAACACGTTATCCACTTCATACTTGGGGGCTAATGCCTATTTGCTCTCAAATACTACACTCTATACAAGTCTCCAGAACAATGCAAGCATTATCCTTGACACTTGGGGGCTAATGTATGTTTGTTCTAAACCGGCGCTATGGATTAAAAACCGGATTAACTTGCCAAGTTAAACCGCCCTTTGGGGGCTATGCTGCAGAAAGTTGTCTAATTTTTTTCAAACATGAGTCTTATCTATGATTGAGGACACGCATTTGCAAGGATCAATGATGGGATGCTTGAAGTGTTACAAAGACCCGGTTTATGATTAACAATCATAAAACTGCTCTTGGGGGCTACTTGGAATAGTATTTCATCTACAAATCAATGTACAAGGGGGAAGAATTTACCTCATATCGTTCTTTCATCAAATTCACCAAATCGGCCTCATAGTCCCAGTTTGAGTGCAGACGGTTCAAGAAGCCGAAATGAAGCTCATCAGCGTTAAGATGAGCATAGTTTGATAAGTCGCTGCTCCATTTACTTTTATCCCTGGCAATTTGCTCTTCTTTGGCACTATGCTGAGCCAAAATGACGGGATGACCATGAGAGCTGTGGCCTATTCCAGTAATAATAACGTCATCACCTTGGCCTTCAGGATTTTTGGTGGATGATGATGGAATTTCAGTGTCTTTCATTGGACTAGCCCGGTTTGGTTCTGCCGGTTCAGTATCAGGGGCGGCAGGCTCAGCATCTGTTGGTTCGTCGGTATGTTGGCCGTCAAGGGGCGGATCATCAAAAGTTGTTTCAGGATGGAGGCCTTCCGGTTCACCAGTTTGCTCCGGTTCACCTCTTGGTTCTTCTTCTTCAGCAACAGGGTCTTCTGGCGGACTGGTGACCCGAGCTTTCTTGCCGGGTCTGGCTTTGGCCCTGCAAACAGAATAAAAAGGGTTAACATCATGTTCAAAAGATGTAGGGCGCATTGAAAGGAAAGGTTTTTCATAACTCACCCGGCCACAGTTTTCAAAGGGGGGAGTTGAGTTGCTGTCGATTCACCAGAAGAGGAAGGAGGTGTCACCTCATAATTTGAATCGGATGGATAAGAGGCTGTCTGAAATAACCTGCCTTGGGGTAAGAATGGTCAGAAGTAGGAGAGACCTCAGACCGGTGCTTCCGAACCGGAGTCTCAGGTAAACCGGCAGAGGTGACCTGTTGGCCACTATGCCGGGTTGTCCGGCGAGCTTCATGCTGTTGAGTATTCAAAATAAATGTTGGATCCAAGTGAGCAAGAGGATGAGAAAAGCTTACTTTCGGGATTGCTTGGCGAGTTTTTTGTGTTGGCATAGAGTCTGAACCAGAGGAAAGGGTAATTGCCTCTACGTCATCAGCCTGACTAGCTTCTGCCTCCTCCTGAGGAAGATCATTTTTAACAAGATGCATAAAAAGAGAGCCAAGTGAGTCAAGTTCTACCTCAACTTCTGGGTCATCAGTATCATCATCAAGCTCCATATTAATCCGGTCAGCCGTTTTCTGCTTTGATGTCCATTTTACGGCCTTGGTCTTCGGGCGGGTTGGCTTGACCACTTTGTCTCCAGTTGGCTTTGCCACTTTCTCTATGGATTTCCGTTTCCAGAAGGGGTCATCACCCTATATATATAAAGAAGAAGGGTTACAGCTTGTATAAGTTAAAGATATTAGAGATGAAGAGGAAGTGTAATGCTTACAGCAGGCGGTTTGTTCTTGGTATAGAAGGGACTCAGACCGGTTTGACTACAGACCAGTTCCGATTCATTCAGAATCTTCTTTACACCTTCAGTAACTTCTTCCTTAGATAATTGGATATTGCAGTGGCGTTGAGGATCGTCAACTTCACCGGTATATTCGCACATTAAACCGGGACGCCGGCTTTGCGGCAAGATACTCCAGGATATCCAACAGCGCACAAAATCCACGCCTGTTAAACCGTTTGCCATAAAGGCCCGGAGCTTGGCGATTTGAGGAGCGTATTTTGCCCTTTATGAAGAGCTCGGGCGTTGTGGCATTGGGTGAGTGTTGGATAATCTATGATCATGGAAGCCGGGGAGGGGATTTTCATCCTCAGGCGAAGTGTCTCTGCAATAAAACCATGTTTGGTTCCATTCCTTTGGGTGGCTATGATGTTTGGCATGAGGAAATTCCACTTCTTTCCGCTTTTGAATCGAGACACCACCAAGCTCTGTGTTCGGGCCATTCACAAACTCTGTGCGCCGGTTTAAGTGAAAGAAATCCCGGAACAGTTCTGCAGTTGGTTCTTCTTGTAAATAGACTTCACAGAAGACTTGGAAATTGCATAAGTTGGAGACTGAGTTGGGACCAATATCTTGTGGATGCAGTTGGAAGCTGGCAAGCACATCTCAATAAAATTTTGTCCCCGGCGGTTTGAAACCATGGCCTATATGGTCAACGAAGACTACCACCTCACGTTGTCTTGGGGTTGGAGGATTCTCTGTTCCTGGAACTTGCCATTTGATCTCAGTTTTCTTAGGCAGAGAGCCGATGCTAACCATCTCATTCAGTTGAGCCTCAGTAACACGGGAACGAGCCCAGTTGCAGGCAGTGAATTGTTTGGCCATTGCAAAGCGAGCAAACTAAAAATGAAAGGCTGGTTTATAAATTACGCATGATTATACACAAGAGACAAGGGAGTAAGAAACATACTGATATGATAAATGGTACAACCCAGAGACTAGTGTAATGAGAGAAAAAGGTAATGTTAGCACAGGATTGATCAGACACTCTCAAACCGGAGCATAATTATGAAGGTAACATGCTCTTCCAGTTTATCAGAGGGCTAATGGCATAGACTATTTATACAATGTTAAACCGTTTATATTGGTGCGAGGAGAAACGGATCTCACGGGAACATAGAAACAGATCTCACAGTGATGTATAAAACTTTCGGATCTAAAGATAAGACAGAAAAGAAAAAATAATTGGATCTTGAAGGGGTGCAGAACTGAAGCAATTTTTTTACAGACTAGATCAGATCGTTGCGCATAAGGATTTGTGATGACCATGGTAGGTAAGCTACGGCAAGAGAAGCATCAAGCATGAAGTGTCCATCTATATATTAAAGGAAGAACAGGGAAGAATAACACTGATGAACTTCGGAAGAACTGCGAGGAATGTCGAAACCCTAGAACAGATCTATGGTGAAAAAAGCAGAGAACTTACCGGAGCTGGTGAGGAAGCGGAAGGGCGCCGTAGTATTCTGGTGCGTTCAGGGTGATGCAGCGGACAAGGTCGGAGCAGAGGCGACAGCCGACGGGGGCGGCGGAGCTCCAGAGGCTAAGCGGCGCGAGGAAGACGACGCGAAGAGGCACAGGGGGAAATGGTGAAAATGACCCCTCGGTCGTATTTATAAGGCGAAGTGATAAAATGGCAAGTACGGGAATCGAGGAGCCCAAAAAATGGATAAGTTAATAAAGGTGTCGCCTTGATGACTGGATATATTAAATGAAGGAAATCTCCGACATCAACGGATGGATGACGTCAGGGCGGTTTATCGTAATTTTGAAGTATGACGTCATGGCGGTTTACAAGATCAAAAATGAAGATAAGAGAGAAGATTTTTTCTAAGTGTGGAAGATTGACATGAACAAGTTCAAACCAATCTGGGGCCTAATGTTGGGGATATTACCACTGGAGGTAAACCGGCCTTATGTAGCCGGGTTGACTCTTTGAAGATTAGAAGCCCATGAAGATGTAAAGATGATGGCGCTTTACGGAGGGCCCAAAGGCAGGTTACAGCCTGTAAATGTAAACCGGCTTAGTCATGTAACTTGTATAGTAAGATAGAGACAGAGGCCGAACCGGATACGTTTATGATCCGGCTTCGGGACCCTGTAGCCCGGCGGGTGTCAACCTATGTATATAAGGGGACGACCAGGCCGCGGTTTAGAGATAGACAACAATAACTCGAGAGCCAGACAAAGCGGATTCGCTCCCTGGCCTTCGAAACCCTAGCAATACCAATCACAACTAGACGTAGGCTTTTACCTTCATCGAAGGGGCCGAACTAGTATAAACTCCCATGTCCCCTTGTCTGGTTTAACCCCTTTAAGCTAACCCGTTGCGATGGCTCCATGACTAAGTCCTTTCACAATGACATTTGTCGTGACAAACCCACGATAGGACTCGAAGGTCTGAGATAAACTACTCACACTTCATCGGAAGGACTATGGTGTTGATGAAGAAGCCCTCCGTGATCGATGCCCCCTCTGGCGGAGCTCCGAAACAGGTCCCAAGATGGGATCTCATGGATACAGAAAGTTACGGCGGTGGAATTAGGGTTTTGGCTCCTGTTCTAATCGTTTGGGGCTACGTGGGTATATATAGGAGGAAGAAGTACATCGGTGGAGCAACAAGGGGCCCACGAGGGTGGAGGGCGCGCCTGGGGGGGTAGGCGTGCCCCCTACCTCGTGGCCTCCTGTTACGTGTCTTGACGTAAGGTCCAAGTCTCCTGAGTTGTATTCGATGAGAAAATCACGTTCCTAAAGGTTTCATTCCGTTTGGACTCCGTTTGATATTCCTTTTCTTCGAAACCCTAAAACAGGCAAAAAACAGCAATTCTGGGTTGGGCCTCCGGTTAATAGGTTAGTCCCAAAAATAATATAAAATTGGATAATAAAGCCCAATAATGTTTTAAAACAGTATATAATATAGCATGGAGCAATCAAAAATTATAGATACGTTGGAGACGTATCAAGCATCCCCAAGCTTAATTCCTACTCGTCCTCGAGTAGGTAAATGATAAAAATAGAATTTTTGACTTGGAGTGCTACTTGGCATAATTTTAATGTAATTCTTCTTAATTGTGGTATGAATATTCAGATCCAAAAGATTCAAGACAAAAGTTCATATTGACATAAAAATGATAATACTTCAAGCATACTAACTAAGCAATTATGTCTTCTCAAAATAACATGGCCAAAGAAAGTTCATCCCTACAAAATCATATAGTTTAGTCATGTTTCATTTTCGTCACACAAGAATGCTATCATCATGCACAACCCCGATGACAAGCCAAGAAATTGTTTCATACTTTAGTAATCTCAAACCTATAAACTTTCACGCAATATATGAGCGCGAGCCATGGACATAGCACTATAGGTGGAATAGAATATAATGAGGGGGGTTATGTGGAGAAGACAAAAAAGGAGAAAGTCTCACATTTACGAGGCTAATCAATGGGCTATGGAGATGCCCACCGATTGATGTTAATGCAAGGAGTAGGGATTGCCATGCAACGGATGCACTAGAGATATAAATGTATGAAAGCTCAACAAAAGAAACTAGTGGGTGTGCATCCAACTTGCTTGCTCACGAAGACCTAGGGCACTTGAGGAGGCCCATTGTTGGAATATACAAGCCAAGTTTTATAATGAAAAATTCCCACTAGTATATGAAAGTGATAACATGAGAGACTCTCTACTATGAAGATTATGGTGCTACTTTGAAGCACAAGTGTGGCAAAGGATAGTAACATTGTCCCTTCTCTCTTTTTCTCTCATTTTTTTTCTTTGGGCCTTTTTTATGTCCTTTCCCTCTTTTTTTTATTCCTCACTTGGGACAATGTTCTAGAAAATGATGATCATCACACTTCTATTTATTTACAACTCAATGATTACTACTCGATACTAGAACAAAAGATGACTCTATATGAATGCCTCCGGCGGTGTACCGGGATATGCAATGGACCAAGATTGACATGTATGAAATAATTATGAACGGTGGATTTGCCACAAATACTATGTCAACTACATGACCATGCTAAGAAATATGACAATGATGAATGTGTCATGATGAACGGAATGATGGAAAGTTGCATGGAAATATATCTCAGAATGGCTATGGAAATGCCATAATAGGTACATGTGGTGGCTGTTTTGAGGAAGATATAAGGAGGTTTATGTGTGAAAGAGCATATCATATCACGGGGTTTGGATGCACCGGCAAAGTTTGCACCAACTCTCAATGTGAGAAAGGGCAATGCACGGTACCAAAGAGGCTAGCAAGGATGGAAGGGTGAGAGTGCGTATAATCCATGGACTCAACATTAGTCATAAATAACTCACATACTTATTGCAAAAATTTACAAGTCATCAAAAACCTCGGTACTACGCGCATGCTCCTAGGGGGATAGATTGGTAGGAAAAGACCATCGCTCGTCCCCGACCACCAATCATAAGGAAGACAATCAAATAACACCCCATGTTTCAAATTTGTTGCATAACGTTTACCATACGTGCATGTTACAGGACTTGCACACCTCAACACAAGTATTTCTCAATTTCAAAACTACTCAACTAGCACGACTTTTATATTATTACCTCCATCTCGAAACAATTATCAAGCATCAAACTTCTCTTAGTATTCAACACACTCATAAGAAAGTTTTATTATTAATCTTGCATACCAAGCATATAGGTTTTTAAGAAAATTACCACGCTATTAAGACTCTCAAAATAATCTAAGTGAAGCATGAGAGATCAATAGTTTCTATAGAACACATCCACCACCGTGCTCTAAAAGATATAAGTGAAGCACTAGAGCAAAATTATATAACTCAAAAGTTATAAGCGAAGCACATAGAGTATTCTAACAAATTCCAAATCATGTATGGCTCTCTCAAAAGGTGTGTACAGCAAGGATGATTGTGTTAAACTAAAAAGCAAAGACTCAAATAATACAAGACGCTCCAAGCAAAACACATATCATGTGGCGAATAAAAATATAGCTCCAAGTAAAGTTACCGATAGAAGTAGACGAAAGAGGGGATGCCTTCCGGGGCATCCCCAAGCTTTGGATTTTAGATGTCCTTAGATTATCTTGGGGGTTCCATGGGCATCCCCAAGCTTAGTATCTTGCCACTCCTTGTTCCATAATCCATCAAATCTTTACCCAAAACTTGAAAACTTCACAACACAAAACTTAAAGTAGAAAACTCGTGAGCTCCGTTAGCGAAAGAAAACAAAAGACCACTTCAAGGTACTGTAATGAACTCATTCTTTATTTATATAGGTGTTATACCTACTGTATTCCAACTTCTCTATGGTTCATAAACTATTTTACTAGCCATAGATTCATCAAAATAAGCAAACAACACACGAAAAACAGAATCTGTCAAAAACAGAACAGTCTGTAGTAATCTGTAGCTAGCGCAAGGTATGGAACCCCAAAAATTCTAAAATAAATTGATGGACATGACGAATTTATCTATTAAATCTGCAAAAAGAATTAACTAAATATCACTCTCCAAATAAAAATTGCAGCAGTTCTCGTGAGTGCTAAAGTTTCTATTTGTTACAGCAAGTTCAACAAGACTTTCCCCAAGTCTTCCCAACGGTTCTACGTGGCACAAACACTAATTAAACACAAAAATCACAACCAAAACACAGGATAGATAATTTATTTATTACTAAACAGGAGAAAAATGCAAGGAATAAAAATAAAATTGGGTTGCCTCCCAACAAGCGCTATCGTTTAACGCCCCTAGCTAGGCATAACAAGCAAGAATAGATCTAGGTATTGCCATCTTTGGTAGGCAATCCATAGGTGGCTCTCATAATAGATTCATAAGGTAATTTAATCTTTTTTCTAGGAAAGTGTTCCATGCCTTTGCTTAACGGAAATTGGAATCTAATATTTCCTTCCTTCATATCAATAATTGCACCAATCGTTCTAAGGAAAGGTCTACCAAGAATAATAGGACATGAGGGATTGCAATATATGTCAAGAAGAATAAAATCTACGGGCACATAATTCCTATTTGCAACAATAAGAACATCATTAATTCTTCCCATAGGTTTTTTAATAGTGGAATCCGCAAGGTGCAAGTTTAGAGAGCAATCATCAAAATCACGGAAACCTAACAGATCACACAAAGTCTTTGGAATCGTGGAAACACTAGCACCCAAATCACATAAAGCATAGCATTCATGATCTTTAATTTTAATTTTAATAGTTGGTTCCCACTCATCATAAAGTTTTCTAGGGATAGTAACTTCCAATTCAAGTTTTTCTTCATAAGATTGCATCAAGGCATCAACGATATGTTTAGTAAACGCTTTATTTTGACTATAAGCATGAGGAGAATTTAGCACGGATTGCAACAAGGAAATACAATCAATAAAAGAGCAATTTTCATATTTAAATTCCTCGAAATCCATAATAGTGGGTTTAGCAACATCTAGGGTTTTAATTTCTTCAATCCCACCTTTATCAATTTTAGCATCAAGATCAATAAATTCTGAATTCTTAGAACGCCTTCTAGGTAAAGGTGGATCATATTCAGTCCCATCATTATCAAGATTCATACTGCAAAACAAAGATTTAATAGGGGACACATCAATAACTTTTAGATCTTCATCATTATTTTCATAGGAACTAGAAGAACACGCTTTTATAAAGGCATCTTTCTTAGCACGCATCCTAGCGGTTATTTCTTTGCACTCATCAATGGAAATTCTCATGGATTTGAGAGACTCATTGATATCATGCTTAGGTGGAATAGATCTAAGTTTCAAAGAATCAACATCAAGAGCAATTCTATCAACGTTCCTAGCCAAATCATTAATCTTAAGCAATTTTTCTTCAATCATAGCATTAAAATTCTTTTGCGAAGTAATAAATTCTTTAATATTAGAATCAAAATCATAGGGCATCTTATTATAATTTCCATAAGAATTGTTGTAGGAATTACCATAATTATTAGAGGGATTACTAGGATAAGGTCTAGGATTAAAATTTCCTCTATACGCGTTGTTACCAAAATTGTTCCTACCAACAAAATTCACATCCATAGATTCATTATTATTCTCAATCAAAGTAGACAAGGGAATATCATTAGGATCAGAAGAAACACTCTTATTAGGAAATAATTTCATAAGTTCATCCATCTTTCCACTCAAAACATTAATTTCTTCTATCGCATGCACCTTTTTATTAGTAGATCTTTCAGTATGCCATTGAGAATAATTAACCATAATATTATCTAGGAGTTTAGTAGCTTCTACCAAAGTGATTTCCATAAAAGTGCCTCCCGCGGCCTAATCTAAAATATTTCTAGAAGCAAAATTCAATCCGGCATAAATTTTTTGTATAATCATCCACAAATTTAAACCATGAGTAGGGAAATTACATATCATTAATTTCATTCTCTCCCAAGCTTATGCAACATGTTCATGATCAAGTTGCTTAAAATTCATAATATCGTTTCTAAGAGAGATGATCTTAGCGGGAGGAAAATACTTAGAGATAAAAGCATCTTTGCACTTGTTCCATGAATCAATACTATTTTTAGGCAAAGACAAAAACCAAGCCTTAGCACGATCTATAAGGGAAAAAGGAAATAGCTTCAATTTAACAATATCATTATCCACATCTTTCTTATTTTGCATGTCACACAAATCAACGAGGCTATTTAGATGGGTAGCGGCATCTTCACTAGGAAGGTCGGAGAACGGATCTTTCATAACAAGATTCAGCAAAGCAACATTAATTTCATAAGATTCAGCATCAGTAAGAGGAGCAATCGGAGTACTAATAAAATCATTGTTGTTGCTATTAGTGAAGTCACACAATTTAGTATTATCTTGAGCCATCGTGACAAGCAAGCAAACTAACACACAAGCAAACAAAAAGCAAACGGGCAAAAGGAGGCAAATAGAGAAAGAGAGGGAGGATAGAGAGAGAGGGCAAATAAAACGACAAGGGAGAAGTGGGGGAGAGGAAAACGAGAGGCAAATGGCAAATAATGTAATGCGGGAGATAAGGGTATGTGATGGGTACTTGGTATGTTGACTTTTGCGAAGACCTCCCCGGCAACGGCGCCAGAAATCCTTCTTGCTACCTCTTTTAGCACTATGTTGGTTTTCCCCGAAGAGGAAGGGATGATGCAGCAAAGTACCGTAAGTATTTCCCTCAGTTTTTTAGAACCAAGGTATCAATCCAGTAGGAGGCTACGCGCAAGTCCCTCATACCTGCACAAAACAAATAAATCCTCGCAACCAACGCAAATAGGGGTTGTCAATCCCTATGAGGCCACTTACGAGAGTGAGATCTGATAGATATGATAAAGATAATATTTTTGGTATTTTTATGATAAAGATGTAAAGTAAAATAAAGGCAAAGTAAATAGCAAAGTAGTAGGAGAACAATATGATGAAGATAGACCCGGGGGCCATAGGTTTCACTAGTGGCTTCTCTCGAGAGCATAAGTATCCTACGGTGGGTGAACAAATTACTGTTGAGCAATTGACAGAATTGAGCATAATTATGAGAATATCTAGGCATGATCATGTATATAGGCATCACGTTCGAGACAAGTAGACCGACTCCTGCCTGCATCTACTACTATTACTCCACTCATCGACCGCTATCCAGCATGCATCTAGAGTATTAAGTTAAAAACAGAGTAACACCTTAAGCAAGATGACATGATGTAGATGGATAGACTCGTGCAATATGAAGAAAACCCCATCTTGTTATCCTCGATGGCAACAATACAATACGTGCCTTGCTGCCCTTACTGTCACTGGGAAAGGACACCGCAAGATTGAACCCAAAGCTAAGCACTTCTCCCATTGCGAGAAAGATCAATCTAGTAGGCCAAACCAAACTGATAATTCGAAGAGACTTGCAAAGATAACCAATCATACATAAAAGAATTCAGAGAAGATTCAAATATTGTTCATAGATAGACTTGATCATAAACCCACAATTCATTGGTCTCAACAAACACACCGCAAAAAGAAGATTACATCGAATAGATCTCCACAAGAGAGGGGGAGAACATTGTATTGAGATCCAAAAAGAGAGAAGAAGCCATCTAGCTACTAACTATGGACCCGAAGGTCTGAGATAAACTACTCACACTTCATCGGAAGGGCTATGGTGTTGATGAAGAAGCCCTCCGTGATCGATGCCCCCTCCGGCGGAGCTCCGGAACAGGCCCCAAGATGGGATCTCGTGGATACAGAAAGTTACAGCGGTGGAATTAGGGTTTTGGCTCCTGTTCTAATCGTTTGGGGGTACGTGGGTATATATAGGAGGAAGAAGTACGTCGGTGGAGCAACAAGGGGCCCACGAGGGTGGAGGGCGCGCTTGGGGGGGTAGGCGCACCCCCTACCTCGTGGCCTCCTGTTACGTGTCTTGATGTAGGGTCCAAGTCTCCTGAGTTGTATTCGATGAGAAAATCACGTTCCCGAAGGTTTCATTCCGTTTGGACTCCGTTTGATATTCCTTTTCTTCGAAACCCTAAAACATGAAAAAATAGCAATTCTGGGCTGGGCCTCCGGTTAATAGGTTAGTCCCAAAAATAATATAAAAGTGGATAATAAATCCCAATAATGTTTTAAAACAGTAGATAATATAGCATGGAGCAATCAAAAATTATAGATACGTTGGAGACGTATCAGTAGTAAGGGTATAGTAGTGAGTAGGGCCGAAGAGGTCCATGTGCAGCAGTTCGAAGGGTTGAGTCGTTGTCATGATTGTCTTCGAGGGATGCTTGGCCCTCGTCATCTTTCTAGCTTTGCAGGCACCGCATAAGTGATCCTTCTTGAACTTGATGCCCTCGATGCCTATGATGTGCTTCTTCTTTGCAAGAGTATGCAGGTTCCTCATGCCAGCATGCCCTAGCCTCTGATGCCAGAGCCAGCAGTCTGAAGCTTTTGCAAGAAGACATACGACAAGCTGTGGTCCTGCTGAGATCTACCATGTACAAATCATCTTTCCGATACCCTTCAAAGACTAGAGACTTGTCAGATTCCATTAGAACAAGGCAACGATATTTTCCAAATATCACAATCATGTTCAAATAGCAAAGCATTGAGACAGACATTAAGTTGAAACCAAGGGATTCAACAAGCATCACTTTGTCCATGTGTTGATCCTTTGAGATTGCAACTCTACCTAGACCCAATACCTTGCTTTTACCAGTATCAGCAAATGTGATGTGACTTTTGTCAGATGGACGTAGGGTTGAGTCCATGAGAAGACTTCGTTTGCCAGTCATGTGATTAGTACACCCACTATCAATAATCCATTCTGAAGTAGCTGGTGTCATACCCTATAGTGCAGTTAGGGGGATAGGCTTCACGAAGAGCATTGTGAAGCATAAACATTTGACGAGCAAGAGGATTATTAAAGCTTAGAACGATGTTAGGACTAATAGGACAAGTATCAAGCGACTCAGGAACAAAATACATAAGAAGACCATTTGGGCATTTGATCTTGCGCCCTACAAGATGTTTTAGGTCCCCAGCAATAGCTTCAGACGCATTTGATTTCTGGCTGAGACCTTTCCCTGCTAAATAGAGTTAAGCTTTCTTAGCCACCCACATCTTCAAGGGTGGCTTTGAAGCAATGAGTCTAAGTTCAGCATCTAAGAACTTTGGCTTTGGAGCCCTAGAAAATAGTCTTGCAGGTGGAGAATAGTACTCATAAGAATAAGCAGAGTAGTTCTGGGTCTTATGAACATGGCGGTTTGATGAAACACGCTCATATTCATAGGCCTAAGTATGGTTTCCCTACAAATTGTGTTAGTGTGACTCAGGTGAGTCCTCTGTCTGTATGAAGCTTTTGGACCATATGAAGCCTGTGGTCTGGGGTTTGTCTTCTTCCCTTGTGGTGTCATGACGACATTCACAGGAAGATTCTCCAGACACCTTTTCGGCACCCAGACTTTCTTCATAGGTGGCCCATTCATGCAGTTAGTACCAATATACCTGGCAAACACTTCACCATTCTGATTCTTATCAAAGGATTCATCAATGACGATGGGATTAGCACAAGTGAAGCCAGATAGGGTGGATGGATCCACTGAAGGTTCCTTTGCAGCAACCCATGTGGTTTTGGGGTACTGCTCAGGTTTCCAGTAAGAGCCATCTACATTCATTTTCCTTTCAAACCCAACACCCTCTTTCCTAGGGTTTTGGTTCAGAATCTGCCTTTTGAGGACATCACATAGTGTCTGATGCCCTTTGAGACTTTTGTACATCCCTGTTTCAAGCAATGTCTTCAACCTAGCATTTTCATCAGCAATAGCAGTGGCATCCTCAGCAAAGGGGTTAGTTTCCACATCAATAGTTGAAGATATTGCAACAGTAGCAGCAGTAGAACATTCAGCAACAAAAGTAGCGTTATCACGCTCAAGGCATTTAAGACATGGTGGTTCAAATCCTTCCTGAGCGGGACTGATCTGTTCAGCGTGAAGTGACTCGTTTTCCTTTTGAAGATCTTCATGAGCCGCTTTCAATTTCTCAAGTTCTTGCTTCCTTTGAAGATAATCGTAGGAAAGCTTTTCATGAGTTGTTGAGAGCGTTTCATGACGACTTTCAAGTTCCTCATACTTAACATGAAGATTTTTTATGTCTTCAATTAAGGACTGAGATCGAGTCATTTCAGCGACCAACAGGTCATCGCTTTTGTCTAAAAGTTTTTGAATATGTTCCATAGCTTTCTGTTGTTCAGTTGCAATTTTAGCAAGTGTTTTTTAGCTGGGTTTGGAATTACAATCAGAGTCATCTTCACTGGATGTTTGATAGTGAGTATTGCGTGAGTTTACCTTGGCACCGCGTGCCATGAAGCAATAGGTGGGAGCGGAGTTTTCCTTGTCATTAGCATCGGCGTCGGTGACGAAGTCATTGTCTTCAGTGTTGAAGATGGACTTGGCAACGTAAGTTGTAGCCAGACTTGCAACACCAGAATCGGACTCCTCCTCAGACTCCACCTCTGCCTCCTCAGAAGCAGACTCCTCCTCTGAATCCATTTCCTTGCCAACAAACGCACGTGCCTTGTCAGATGAGCTCTTCTTGTGTGACGAAGACTTTGAGGAAGACTTGGAAGAAGACTTTGAGTATTTCTTCTTCTTCTTGTCGTCAGAATCATATTCCTTGCTCTTCTTCTTCTTGTTGTTCTCATTGTCCCACTGCAGACATTCAGAGATGTAGTGACCAGGTTTCTTGCACTTGTGGCATGTTCTCTTCTTGTAGTCATGAGAAGAAGCTTCATCATTCCTTGAGCTGGATCGTGAAGACTTTCTGAAGCCTTTCTTCTTGGTGAATTTTTGGAACTTCTTCACAAGCATAGCAAGCTCCCTTCCAATGTCTTCAGGATCATCAGAACTACAGTCAGATTCTTCTTCAGATGAGGAAACAACTTTTGCCTTCAAGGCACGAGTTTGGCCATAGTTGGGACCGTAGATATCTCTTTTCTCAGAAAGCTAAAACTCATGTGTGTTGAGCCTTTCAAGTATGTCAGACGGATCGAGTCTCTTGAAGTCAGGGCATTCTTGAATCATCATGGCTAGGGTGTCAAATGAGCTGTCAAGTGATCTCAGGAGTGTCTCGACGATTTCATGCTTGGTGATCTCAGTAGCGCCGAGAGCTTGGAGCTCATTTGTGATGTCAGTGAGACGATCAAACGTGAGCTGAACATTCTCATTGTCGTTTCTCTTGAAGCGGTTGAAGAGGTTGCGAAGGACACTGATCCTTTGATCTCTCTGGGTTGAGACGCCTTCGTTGACCTTGGAGAGCCAGTCTCAGACTAGCTTAGATGTTTCCAGAGCACTCACACGGCCATACTGCCCTTTGGTTAGATGACCACAGATGATATTCTTGGCAGTGGAATCCAGTTGAATGAACTTCTTGACATCAGCAGTGGTGACACCTTCACCAGCCTTGGGGACGCCATTCTTGACGATGTACCAGAGGTCAACATCAATGGCTTCAAGATGCATGCGCATATTATTATTCCAGTAGGGATATTCAGTTCCATCGAAGACGGGGCACGCAGCGGAGACTTTGATTATCCCTACAGTCGACATAGCTAAAACTCCAGGTGGTTAAACCGAATCACACAGAACAAGGGAGTACCTTGCTCTGATACCAATTGAAAGTGCTAGTGATCGAGTAGAGGGGGGGTGAATAGGTGATTTTTATGAAAGTCTTCAAAACATGGAAGTTTCGAAGACAATCGATAAAAATGAACCTATTAACATGCAGCGGAAGGTAGACTACACTAAGCAAGCCATAGTCAAGTATTCAATGAAGTGAAGGCACAAAGACTAATAGCAGCTAGGTAGTATGGATCAGGATGGAAGACAATATGAAGCCAATCAGAACAAGCAGTGACACAGTGAAGACAAATAGATAATGCAAACAAGCACTAACTTCACAAGGACCAACTGTAAATAAAGAGATGGGAAGGATAGAACCAGTTGCTCGTTGAAGAAAATGATTTGTTGGACCAGTTCCAGTTGCTGTGACAACTGTACGTCTGGTTAGGGAGGCTGAGATTTAACTCAGAAGACCGTGTCTTCACCTTATTCCCCTTGAGCTAAGGACACCCAGTCCTCGCCCAGTCACTCTGGTAAGTCTTCAAGGGATACTTCCAAACCTTCACAGACTTCATTCACCGGCGATCCATAATGACTCTTGGAAGCTCAGAACGCGACGCCTAATCGGCTGGAGGATTCATAGTCCTCAAGTGTAACAAGTCTTCAGATCACGCAGACAGGAAGACTTCAGTGATGCCTAACACTCTTTGGCTCTGGGTGTTTAGGGCTTTGTCCTCGCAAGGATTTCTCTCTCAAAGGCTTCGAGGTGGGTTGCTCTCAAACGACAAAAGCTGTGCACTAACTCTGAGCAGCCAACCAATTTATGGTGTAGGGGGTGGGCTATTTATAGCCACTAGGCAACCCGACCTGATTTGTCCGAAATGACCCTGGGTCACTAAGGAACTAACATGTGTTCCAACGGTCAGATTTCAAACACACGCGACAACTTTACTTGGGCTGCAAGTAAAGCTGACTCATCCAGCTCTGGATAAGATTTGCTCTCATTGTCTTCGCTTGAAAACATAGGATTTTGGTTAAGCATCACTTCAGTCACTCTGACTTTGTTCATTGGGACCCCACTTAACAGTACGGTGGTTCCTATGACTCAACAAAGAAGAAAAGGAAACGACGAAACAACTAAGCCTTCGCGCTCCATAGTCTTCACGCGATGTCTTCTCATGTCATAGTCTTCAATGTGAATATCTTCACATACCACCTTTGTCTTCAATGTCTTCATACATTTTTAGGGGTCATCTCCGGTAGGAAAACCGAATCGATGAGGGACTACTACATGTGTTATCCTGCAATTCTCACAAACACATTAGTCCCTCAACCAGGTTTGTCATCAATACTCCAAAACCAACTAGGGGTGGCACTAGATGCACTTACACAGATTCACTCTGGCGAGCCGCGGTGGCTAACTCGGAAATATTCTAGAAATAAAATGGAGTAACAATTCTTCCTTCAATTTTTTTAGGTAGTTGAGACATTTCTTAAAGCATCTAATAGGCAATGTAGCAAGCTTGAATAATTTGTGCTAAAATAAATTTGTACAATATAATACATAGTCAATTAGTTGGTAATTTATTGAACCAAAACAAGAGTAAATTAGTTGCTAATTTAGTGAAACAAAATAGGAGAGATCGGCATAATTAAACACACTCACAACCCTTTTTTGATTCATGCCCTTAATCAATTTGCATATTTACTTTGCATGCAGAAAGAATAATGTCAATGAATAGTAGACTAACATATGAAGATGCGTTGATGCCGCGGTGAGGGAGCGAAAGGGGGATAGCAATAGAGTTCATCCCGCCGCACAATAGATCATTGGTTGCCCTCCAACCGTTGCGGCCATCATTGCCGCGTGCACTGCTGCCGAACAACCGTGGGCGTGATCCCTTGACGATGAACTACACCTTCCTCTTGCATCCCTTGTCATGCTTTTCAGTGTCTTCATATGTACTTCAGTGCATCAATCCTTCCTTACCTAAAAGAATGGCACAACCCCACTTATAGTGCAATGACAGCAACAACTCTGATGTGTCGACAACAATGTTTTTTATCACAGGAGATTTCATTTCGCAGCAGCTCATCTCAAACACAACAACCGCTATTCCTGGCAATAGCAACCCCTAAGACATTTAGCAGGAAATCATTTTCATCAAAAAAATATGGGTTCTTCAATAGGAAAACAAAGGATCTTCAGTAGGAAAAAGGTTTACCGGAACAAAGATGACTGAAAGTGAGAAGCGCTACAGCAGAACTGGTGAAGAACTGAAGATTGACATGGTGTTGTACTACTTGCTGAAGGAAATATGCCCTAGAGGCAATAATAAAGTTATTATTTATTTCCTTATATCATGATAAATGTTTATTATTCATGCTAGAATTGTATTAACCGGAAACATAATACTTGTGTGAATCCATAGACAAACAGGGTGTCACTAGTATGCCTCTACTTGACTAGCTCGTTGATCAAAGATGGTTATGTTTCCTAGCCATAGACATGAGTTTTCATTTGATTAACGGGATCACATCATTAGTAGAATGATGTGATTGACTTGACCCATTCTATTAGCTTAGCACTCGATCGTTTAGTATGTTGCTATTGCTTTCTTCATGACTTATACATGTTCCTATAACTATGAGATTATGCAACTTCCATTTACCGGAGGGACACTTTGTGTGCTACCAAACGTCACAACATAATTGGGTGATTATAAAGGTGCTCTATAGGTGTAACACCCCGGATGTAATTTACCTTATCTGTACTCCAACTCTTGACGTTTTCGGCCTAAGTTACTTTATTTACCTCGGGTTTGGGTTTTGTCTCCATGTGTTGTTGCCTTTGTCATGCATCTCATATCATGTCATCATGTGCATTGCATTTGCATACATGTTCGTCTCGACGAGTACATCATTTCATCTCATTGTATCATTTTCATTTAAGCTCATCTTGATGCCCGAAATGTTGTGGGAAGAGGGCTATGGTGAATTTGGCAGATCTGTTTCATCAAATGGCTTTTTGTCATTTTTTCCATGATTAATGTGTGCATGCTATGCTCCTGAGCTATACATATGTTTTGTTATATGCCATGCCATCTTTACAGAGGTGCTTGCCATGTATTTTTGTGATATGTGTGGTGACTACCACAAGCTTGCAAAGTAGCGTAATCGGTAATGCTGATTTCAGGGACTTAGAATTTCACTAAGTCCTTGTCCTGATTTTTTCGGTATGCCATATGTTCATGTTGTTTCCTAGTGATCCGTGCCTCTTTTGAGGATGATCAGTAAGGATGATTTGTTAACCTTGTGGTGATCTATCCATCCATGTCCTTGTTTGCATTTATGGAGAACCCTAGATTGAGTCAATTGAGCTCTACTTTTGCTATATAGTGAATCCTGGCAGATTGTTGACATGTTAGCGATTTTGCCAAGGATGTTGCTATTGATCCGTGCATGCTATGTTGTTGTTCTTGCCATGTCTAGCTTGTATGACATGTCTTCTTGATGGTTGTATGCTTAGTTTCTCATGCCATGCTCTTTAGTGAGTGCATCGAGCTCGTAAACATGCCTACTCGTTAACTGATTTGCATGCTCCAGTTTTTCACTAAGTCTGAGATCTGTTTATGTTTTTGCCATGTTCACATGCTTGCAATTGTATTTTATGATCCCTTTTGGCTCAAGGTAACTAAGGGACTTTTGGTAAGTGCTTTGAGTAGATTCATGCCATGCCTTGCTTTTCCATGTTAAGTTCCTGTAGCTTATATTTTTCATGCTTTAAAGTGTGCTTCCTGATGATAAATTCTAGACTTGTGTTAATTTCACCAAGTCTGAAACCTGTTATCATTTGCATTTTTGTCATGCTTGTTTGAACCTGTTAATGGATGAACTAGCCGTAGCGCAATGTTCATATTTTGTCAAGCTTTATGAGTGGATCCCTGCCATGTATTTTTTTTGCCATGTGTGAGTGTTGTAGCATATTTGTATTGACGCATTTAGATGGCTACTTGCTGATTATCGCAGACCGGTGCCATATTTGTTTTGCTTGCCATTTCCAAACCGTGCATCCGGTTCCAGTGATCTTTATATCGATTTCAACCAAAATCACCTCACCTTTCCAGTGGCACTCTTGGATTTCCAATTTGAGGCCAGGTTCATTCATTCCTTTGCAAATCTTGCATATGCATCGCATACCACATCTCGCATATCATACCATGTTTGCATCTTGTTGTTTGAGCATTGCACGTGGTTGATTGTGTTCCATTTGCTTGTTGTTCTTGTTTGGGTAGAGTCGGGAGACGAGTTCACAAACGAGGAGCCCGTTGAGTTCGCTTACGAGGATCAAGTCAACTCTGACAACTTTGCAGGCAAGATGATCATACCCTCGAAATCACTTCTATCTTTGCTTGCTAGATGCTCGCTCTTTTGCTATGCCTATGCTATGATACCTACCACTTGCTTATCATGCCTCCCAAATTTCCATGTCAAACCTCTAACCCACCATGTCCTAGCAAACCGTTGATTGGCTATGTTACTGCTTTGCTCAGCCCCTCTTATAGCGTTGCTAGTTGCAGGTGAAGATTGGAGATCGTTCCTTGTTGGAACATTGTTTATTATTGGGATATCACTATATTATCTTGTTATCTTAATGCATCTATATACTTGGTAAAGGGTGGAAGGCTCGGCCTTATGCCTAGTGTTTTGTTCCACTCTTGCCGCCCTAGTTTCCATCATATCGGTGTTATGTTCCCGGATTTTGCGTTCCTTGCGCGGTTGGGTTATAATGGGAACCCCTTGATAGTTCGCCTTGAATAAAACTCCTCTAGCAATTCCCAACCTTGGTTTTACCATTTTCCACCTAGCCTCTTTTTCCCTTGGGTTTCCGGAGCCCAAGGGTCATCTTTATTTAAACCCCCCTGGGCTAGTGCTCCTCCGAGTGTTGGTCCGACTGAGCTGCCTGCGGGGCCACCTCGGGGAAACTTGAGGGTTGGTTTTACTCGTAGATAGTCTCATCTGAGTGTGCCCTGAGAACGAGATATGTGCATCTCCTATCGGGATTTGTCGGCACATTCGGGCGGTGTTGCTGGACTTGTTTTACCATTGTCGAGGATGTCTTGTAAAACCGAGATGCCGAGTCTGATCGGAATGTCTTAAGAGAAGGAATATCCTTCGTTGACCGTGAGAGCTTGTGATGGGCTAAGTTGGGACTCCCCTGCAGGGATTTGAACTTTCGAAAGCCATGCCCGCGGTTATGGCAGATGGGAATTTGTTAATGTCCGGTTGTAGATAACATGAAACTTAACTTAACTAAAATGAATCAACCGCGTGTGTAACCGTGATGGTCTCTTCTCGGTGGAGTCCGGGAAGTGAACACGGTGTTGGAGTAATGCTTGACATAGTTTGTTCTAGGATCACTTCTTGATCATAGTTCTTCGTCCGCGCTTTGCCTCCTCTTCTCGCTCTCTTTTGCGAATAGGTTAGCCACCATATATGCTAGTCGCTTACTTCATCTCCACATCATACCTTTGCCTTACCTATAAGCTTAAATAGTCTTGATCGCGAGGGTGCGAGATTGCTGAGTCCCCGTGACTCACAGTTTACTTCTAAAACCAGATGCAGGGACCGATGATACCGTTCCAGACGATGCGCTTGAGCTCAAGTGGGAGTTCGATGAAGACTATCGCCGTTACTATGTGTCTTTCCCAGATGATCAGTAGTGGTGCCCAGTTGGGGCGATCGGGGATCGTGTCGCATGTGGGGGTTGATCTTTATTTTGGTACCATAGTCGGACCATGAGTGTATTGGATGATTGTAATGTTATTCATGTATTTGTGTGACGTGGCGAGTGTAAGCCAACTATGTATCCTTTCCCCTTTTATCTATTTACATGTGTTGTTGTGAAGATTACCTTACTTGCGATATTGCTTTCAATGCGGTTATGCATCTAAGTCGTGCTTCGACACGTAGGAGATATAGCCGCATCGAGGGCGTTACAAGTTGGTAATCAGAGCCTTCCCCGACCTTAGGAGCCCCCTGCTTGATCGAATCATTGGCGTTGTTGAGTCTAGAAAAATGTTTTGAGTCATTTAGGAATTATATATCGGAGAGTTTAGGGATTCTTTTTACTCCCCAGTCCCTTCATCGCTCTGGTGAGGCATCCTGACGTAGAGTTTTGACTCTTCTCTTCTCAAATTTTCACTAAATTTTTTTTAGGATCACGCGGGTATCTTGGAATCGTTCCGATCGATTTGTGACGAGAACATTGTTCTTGGTGCCTCCTGTCATTTAGGGGTTGTGGCAGTGTCCTGGGGAGTTGAGCTCCGAGGTTTTGTCATCACAATTTTATCGTTGATATTCTGGAATACCTGAGTTTCGCCGACATCGAAAATCTCTTTTATGCAGTTGTTGGTGAGATAACCTCGACGCCACCCAGTACTAGGGCGGGAGTTCGGGAGTATTGCCATAACTCGTATAACGGATGCTTTTTGAAGGTTGAGGTAGATGATTTCCGAAGTTTTTCTCGGTTATGTGTTGAAGGATGGATACAGCTAGATGTAGGATTTGCTAGATTTGGGTGAGATATTATGCTTCCCCTGTATCCCCAACACCTGATTGCATAACCGGAAAGGTTCGGGAGTTTCATAGGTGGGAATTCTTGTAGCTCTAGTTCTTCTTCCACGGATATTTGGTTTGGGATTGGGTAATCCTCCAAGTATTTGTTCTTGTTCCGTACCTTGTTGTTTTTCTTCTACCTCAATTCTAAGTGGCTTCTCAATTTATGGATATGTGACCATTTCAATTGGAATGCATTCATTCATTTTGTTCGGATGTGAAGACTTTATGTTGCAATTTCAATCTGTTTGATTCAGCCTCAATATTTGTTTGTCAATGTGCTAACGGATGTCAACCTCTTCAGGATGGCTCCTCCAACGCGCACGACTCCGAATCCTGATCCGCCACCACCACCTCCACCTCCGGAGGCATGGCAAGCTGTGATGGCCGCTACCAATGCAAACACACAGGTGATCATGCAACTTCTTCAAGAGCGCAACCAAGGGAACTAGGGTCATGGCAACAATCAGAATTAGTTTGGTACACTCAACCAGTTCCTTGCTAACGAGCCAAAGACCTTCGGCAATTGTGTTGAGGCAACAGACGCTGATGATTGGCTCGTAGACATATGCAAGCATTTCGAGTGCAGTAACGTCAGGCCTGAGGACTTTGTCAAGTTCGCTTCCGTCCAACTCAAATACCAAGCTGCAGAATGGTTTCAGCAGTACAAAGATTCCAGAGGAGGTCGTGTGATTACCTGGGATGAATTCTGTCAAGACTTCAAAGCTCATCATATTCCTCAGAGCGTGGTTGAAAGCAAGCATGAGGAATTCCGCAACCTGAAGCAAGGCTCTAGGTCTGTTTACGAGTACAACAAGATGTTTCAGAAGCTCGCCCATTTTGCTAAGCAAGACGTCCCTGATGAGAAGAGCATGATATACTAGTTCAGGGGTGGTCTCAGAGAAGAAATCCAGCTAGCTCTCGTCCTCTTTGAGCCCAAGAGGTACGATGAGTTTTACAACATGGCAATGAAGCAAGAGACTGCTCAACTGAAGTGCGATGCTTCCAAGAAGCGAGTCAGAGATGCAACTCCTTCCTCAACTCAAGTGGCTAAGCAGCAGAAATATTGGCTTCCTCCTCCTCCGTTCCGTCAGCCTTATCAGCAAAAGAGCAAAGGTGGCAGTGGATCTTCCCACCCACCCAACCCTGGCTTTTAGAACAAGACTTCGTCTCGAGCTCCAAGATCGAGTGCTCCGTATCACCGTCCGCTCTCGGAGGTCACGTGCAACAAGTGCCAACAGAAGGGTCACTATGCCAACAAATGCTTCAATCAGAGGCGTCTCCCTCCTC
>NC_041382.1:708767778-708786675 GCF_002162155.2 Triticum dicoccoides | reverse complement strand
GTACGATGAGTTTTACAACATGGCAATGAAGCAAGAGACTGCTCAACTGAAGTGCGATGCTTCCAAGAAGCGAGTCAGAGATGCAACTCCTTCCTCAACTCAAGTGGCTAAGCAGCAGAAATATTGGCTTCCTCCTCCTCCGTTCCGTCAGCCTTATCAGCAAAAGAGCAAAGGTGGCAGTGGATCTTCCCCCCCACCCAACCCTGGCTTTTAGAACAAGACTTCGTCTCGAGCTCCAAGATCGAGTGCTCCGTATCACCGTCCGCTCTCGGAGGTCACGTGCAACAAGTGCCAACAGAAGGGTCACTATGCCAACAAATGCTTCAATCAGAGGCGTCTCCCTCCTCCTCCTGTGAGATCGACAAGTACAGCTGTGGTCAAGCATAACCCCAAGCATGCCAAGGTCAACTTGATGAATGCAGCTCAGGCAGAGGACTCGTCAGATGTCATCATGGGTAACCTTCCTGTTAACTATATTCCTGCAAGAGTTCTTTTTGACATTGGTGCATCGCATTGTTTCATCTCGAGACCTTTTGCATCTAAGCATGATTTTGTTACTCAAGTGTTGCCGAAACCGTTGGCTATTGTCTCTCCGGCCCGTCAGATGACTTCTCGAGTATGCGTTCTGGATGTTTCAATCACATTGGGTGACTATAAGTTCTTGTCTTCTCCAAATGTTCTGGGTGACTCGGATATTGATCTTATTCTCGGAATGGACTGGCTTTCTAAGCACAAGGATCATCTTGATTGTGCTGCCAGGCAGATTCAATTGACTCATTCGTCTGAGGATGTAATTCTCTTTGCCGCTCGTGATGATACCATCCATCTGTTTTCTCTCAATGAGAAGGGTGAACTGGATGCCATCTCTCAAATTCCAGTCATTTGCGAATATCAAGACGTCTTTCCAGAAGAGCTTCCAGGAATGCCTCCGCACCGGCCAATTGAATTCGTTATCAATCTTGAGCCTGGCACGGAATCTTTTTGCAAATGTCCTTACAAGCTTGGACCTGAAGAGTTGAAGGAGCTGAAGAAGCAACTCGATGTTCAAGAGCGAATGGGTCTCATCCGACCTTGTTCTTCTCCGTGGGGTTGTGGAGTTCTTTTTGTGAAGAAGAAGGATGGAACAGACCAACTTTGTGTTGACTACAGTCCATTGAACAAGAAGACTATAAAGAAAAAGTACCCACTTCCCAACATCAACGAGGTGTTTGAACAACTCAAAGGTGCTCAAGTATTCTCCAAGCTTGATCTACGTATGGGCTATCACCAGATTCGAATCCGTGAGCAAGATATCCCCAAGACGGCGTTCAGAACAAGCTATGGTTCATATGAATACACTGTCATGTCTTTTGGCCTCGTCAATGCTCCTCCGACTTTATCTCGCATGATGAACTTCATCTTCAACGCCTACACAAATGACTTCGTCTTGGTATACCTCGATGACATTCTGGTCTTTTCGAAGAACAAGGAAGATCATGCCAAGAACTTGTGTTTGGTGCTAGATAAGCTCAGAGAACATCAGTTCTACGCCAAGTTTTCAAAGTGCGAGTTTTGGCTCGATGAGGTTCTCTATCTTGGGCATATCATCTCTGCCAAGGGCATAGCGGTGAATCCTGAGAAGGTGTCTGCAATTTTGAATTGGGAACCACCTCAGAACGTGAAGCAACTCCGCAGCTTCCTTGGTCTCGCAAGCTATTGTCGAAGGTTCGTTGAGAACTTTTCAAAGATCGTGAAGCCGCTTTCCAACCTTCTCCAGAAGCACGTGAAGTATGTTTGGTCTCCTCAATGTGACATCTCTTTCAACACCCTGAAAGAGAAATTAGTCACTGCTCCAGTTCTGACTCCTCCTGATGAATCCAAACCGTTCGAGGTCTTCTGTGATGCCTCTCTTCAAGGTCTTGGTGCAGTGTTGATGCAAGAGAAGAAAGTTGTGGCATATACTTCTCGCCAGTTGAAGCCCAACGAGAAGAACTACCCCACTCACGACCTCGAGTTGGCAGCAGTTGTGCATGCTCTTTTGACTTGGAGACATCTCTTATTGGGAAGAAAAGTGGACATCTTGACTGACCACAAGAGTCTCAAGTACATCTTCACTCAGCCTAATCTCAACCTCAGGAAGACTCGTTGGGTCGAAATGATTCAAGAGTATAATCCGAGTATCGGATATACTCCAGGCAAGGCCAATGTAATTGCTGACGCATTGAGCAGGAAGGCTTACTGCAAAAGTCTGATTCTCAAGCCTCACCAACCCGAGCTTTGTGAAGCTTTCCGCAAACTCAATCTGCAAGTTGTTCCTCAAGGTTTCCTCGCCAACCTTCAAGTCTCTCCTACTTTGGAAGATCAAATTTGCGAGGCTCAACTTCTTGATGCTATGGTGAAGAAGGTGAAGATTGGGATTGCCAAGAGTCAACCCAAGTACAAGTGCTATCGCCTTGATGACAAGGATACTCTCTTCTTCAAGGATCGCATCGTTGTGCCTAAAGGTGACCTTCGTAAAGTCATTATGAACGAGGCTCACAATTCACTCCTCTCCATCCACCCTGGGAGTACGAAGATGTACCAGGACCTCAAGCGGGCGTATTGGTGGACTCGAATGAAGCGCGAGATTGCTCAGTTCGTGAATGAATGTGATGTCTGTAGAAGAGTGAAGGCAGAACACCAACGACCAGCTGGTCTCCTCCAACCTCTTGCCATTCCAGAATGGAAGTTTGACCACATTGAGATGGACTTCGTGATGGGATTTCCAAAGTCCAAGCGTGGCAATGATGCTATATTCGTTGTCATCGACAAACTCACTAAAGTGGCTCACTTTCTGCCTATCAAAGAGTCTATCACTGCAACTTAATTGGCGGAGCTTTATACCTCTCGGATTGTCTCTCTGCATGGCATTCCACAGTTGATTTCTTCATATCGTGGCAGCATCTTTACCTCCAAGTTTTGGGATTCTTTTCAGAAGGCCATGGGCACCAACATCCGTTTCAGCACAGCTTTTCATCCTCAAACTAGCGGTCAAGTCGAGCATGTCAATCAGAATCTTGAAGATATGCTCAGGGCTTGCGTTATCTCTTTCGGTATGAAGTGGGAAGATTGTCTTCCATATGCCGAGTTCTCCTACAACAACAGCTTTCAAGCGAGTTCGGGCAAGGCCCCATTTGAAATTCTCTATGACAGGAAGTGCCGTACTCCTCTTAACTGGTCAGAGACCGGTGAACGTCAACTTCTTGGAAATGACTTGATCACAGAGGCAGAGGAAATGTGCAAAGTCATTCGTGATAACCTCAAAGCAGCGCAATCGCGCCAGAAGAGCTACTATGATAGTAAGCATCGTGATTTGGCTTTCGAGATCGGAGATCATGTTTACCTCCGCGTCTCTCCAATGAAAGATACTCGTCGCTTCGGTATCAAAGGGAAGCTTGCCCCTAGATACGTGGGTCCTTTCAAGATCGTCAGCAAGAGAGGCGATCTCGCCTATCAACTCGAGCTTCCCTCCAACTTTGCAAATGTGCACGACGTGTTCCATGTCTCTTAGCTCCGCAAGTGCTTCAAGACCCCTGACCGCACCGTCAACTTCGAAGACATTGATCTCCAAGAAGACCTTTCTTATCATGAGCACCCCGTTGCTATTCTTGAAGAAACTGAGCGCAAGACTTGCAATAAGTCAATCAAATTCCTCAAAGTCAAGTGTTCACACCATTCCGACCGTGAAGCCACCTGGGAACGCGAGGATCACCTCCGTAATGAGTACCCGGCGTTTTTCCAGTCCTAGATCTCCGGACGAGGTCCTTTCGTAGTGGTGGAGTGTTGTAACACCCCAGATGTAATTTACCTTATCTATACCCCAACTCTTGCCGTTCCCGGCCTAAGTTATTTTATTTACCTCGGGTTCGGGTTTTTGTCTCCGTGTGTTGTTGCCTTTGTCATGCATCTTATATCATGTCATCATGTGCATTGCATTTGCATACATGTTCGTCTCGACGAGTACATCATTTCATCTCATTGCATCATTTTCATTTAAGCTCATCTTGATGCCCGAAATGTTGTTGGAAGAGGGCTATGTGGTGAATTTGGCAGATCTGTTTCATCAAATGGCTTTTTGTCATTTTTGCCATGATTAATGTGTGCATGCTATGCTCCTGAGCTCTACATGTGTTTTGTTATATGCCATGTCATCTTACAGAGGTGCTTACCATGTATTTTTGTGATATGTGTGGTGACTAGCACAAGCTTGCAAAGTAGCGTAATCGGTAATGCTGATTTCAGGGACTTAGAATTTCACTAAGTCCTTGTCCTGATTTTTTCGGTATGCCATATGTTCATGTTGTTTCCTAGTGATCTGTGCCTCTTTTGAGGATGATCAGTAAGGATGATTTGTTAACCTTGTGTGCTCTATCCATCCATGTCCTTGTTTGCATTTATGGAGCAACCTAGCTTGAGTCAATCGAGCTCTACTTTTGCTATATAGTGAATCCTGGCAGATTGTTGACATGTTAGCAATTTTGCCGAGGTTGTTGCTATTGATCTGTGCATGCTATGTTGTTGTTCTTGCCATGCCTAGATTATATGCCATGTCTTCTTGATGGGTGTATGCTTAGTTTTTCATGCCATGCTCTGTAGTGAGTGCATCGAGCTCGTAAACATGCCTACTCGTTAACTGATTTGCATGCTCCAGTTTTTCACTGTCTGAGATCTGTTTATGTTTTTGCCATGTTCACATGCTTGCAATTGTATTTTATGATCCCTTTTGGCTCAAGGTAACTAAGGGACTTTTGTTAAGTGCTTTGAGTAGATTCATGCCATGCCTTGCTTTTCCATGTTAAGTTCCTGTAGCTTATAGTTTTCATGCTCTAAAGTGTGCTTCCTGATGATAAATTCCAGACTTGTGTTAATTTCACTAAGTCTGAAACATGTTATCATTTGCATTTTTGTCCTACTTGTTTGAACCTGTTAATGGATGAACTAGCCGTAGCGCAGTGTTCATCTTTTGTCAAGCTTCATGAGTGGATCCCTGCCATGTATTTTGTTGCCATGTTTGAGTGCTGTAGCATATTTGTATTGACGCATTTAGATGGCTACTTGCTGATTATCGCAGACCGGTGCCATATTTGTCTTGCTTGCCATTTCCAAACCGTGCATCCGATTCCGGTGATCTTTATATCAATTTCAACCAAAATCACCTCAACTTTCCAGTGGCACTCTTGGATTTCTAAGTTGAGGCCAGGTTCATTCATTCCTTTGCAAATCTTGCATATGCATCGCATACCGCATCTCGCATATCATACCATGTTTGCATATTGTTGTTTGAGCATTGCACGTGGTTGATTGTGTTCCGCTTGCTTGTTGTTCTTGTTTGGGTAGAGTCGGGAGACGAGTTCACGAACAAGGAGCCCGTTGAGTTTGCTTACGAGGATCAAGTCAACACTGACAACTTTGCAGGCAAGATGATCATACCCTCGAAATCACTTCTATCTTTGCTTGCTAGATGCTCGCTCTTTTGCTATGCCTATGCTACGATACCTACCACTTGCTTATCATGCCTCACAAATTGCCATGTCAAACCTCTAACCCACCATGTCCTAGCAAACCATTGATTGGCTATGTTACCGCTTTGCTCAGCCCCTCTTATAGCGTTGCTAGTTGCAGGTGAAGATTGGAGATCGTTCCTTGTTGGAAAATTGTTTATTATTGGGATATCACTATATTATCTTGTTATCTTAATACATCTATATACTTGGTAAAGGGTGAAAGGCTCGGCCTTATGCCTAGTGTTTTGTTCCACTCTTGTCGCCCTAGTTTCCGTCATATCGGTGTTATGTTCCCGGATTTTGCGTTCCTTACGGGGTTGGGTTATAATGGGAACCCCTTGATAGTTCGCCTTGAATAAAACTCCTAAAGCAATGCCCAACCTTGGTTTTACCATTTGCCACCTAGCCTCTTTTTCCCTTGGGTTTCCGGAGCCCAAGGGTCATCTTTATTTAAACCCCCCTGGGCCAGTGCTCCTCTGAGTGTTGGTCCGGACTGAGCTGCCCGGGGAAACTTGAGGGTTGGTTTTACTCGTAGCTAGTCTCATCTGAGTGTGCCCTGAGAACGAGATATGTGCAGCTCCTACCGGGATTTGTCGGCACATTCGGGCGGTGTTGTTGGACTTGTTTTACCATTGTCGAGGATGTCTTGTAAAACCGAGATGCCGAGTCTGATCGGAATGTCTCGGGAGAAGGAATATCCTTCTTTGACCGTGAGAGCTTGTGATGGGCTAAGTTGGGACTCCCTTGCAGGGATTTGAACTTTCTAAAGCCGTGCCCACGGTTATGGGCAGATGGGAATTTGTTATTGTCTAGTTGTAGATAACATGAAACTTAACTTAATTAAAATGAATCAACCGTGTGTGTAACCGTGATGGTCTCTTCTCGGCGGAGTCCGGGAAGTGAACACGGTGTTGGAGTAATGCTTGACGTAGGTTGTTCTAGGATCACTTCTTGATCATAGTTCTTCGTCTGCGCTTTGCCTTCTCTTCTCGCTCTCTTTTGCGAATAGGTTAGCCACCATATATGCCAGTCGCTTGTTGCAGCTCCACATCATACCTTTGCCTTACCTATAAGCTTAAATAGTCTTGATCGCGAGGGTGCGAGATTGCTGAGTCCCTGTGACTCACAGTTTACTTCCAAAACCAGATGCAGGGACCGATGATACTGTTCCAGACGATGCGCTTGAGCTCAAGTGGGAGTTCGATGAAGACTCTCGCCGTTACTATGTGTCTTTCCCAGATGATCAGTAGTGGTGCCCAGTTGGGGCGATCGGGGACCGTGTCACATGTGGGGGTTGATCTTTATTTTGGTACCGTAGTCGGACCATGAGTGTATTGGATGATTGTAATGTTATTCATGTATTTGTGTCACTTGGAGAGTGTAAGAAAACTATGTATCCTTTCCCCTTTTATCTATTTACATGGGTTGTTGTGAAGATTACCTTACTTGCGACATTGCTTTCAATGTGGTTATGCCTCTAAGTCGTGCTTCGACACGTAGGAGATATAGCCGCATCGAGGGTGTTACAACAGGTGTCTCTGAAGGTACTTGTTGGGTTGGCGTATTTTGAGATTAGGATTTGTCACTCCGATTGTCGGAGAGGTATCTCTGGGCCCACTCGGTAATGCACATCACTTCAGCCTTGCAAGCATTGCAACTAATGGGTCAGTTGCGGTATGATGTATTACGGACCGAGTAAAGAGACTTGCCGATAACGGGATTGAACTAAGTATTGAGATACCGATGATCGAATCTCGGGCAAGTAACATACCGATGACAAAGGGAACAACGTATGTTGTTATGTGGTCTGACCGATAAAGATCTTCATAGAATATGTGGGAGCCAATATGAGCATCCAGGTTCCTCTATTGGTTATTGACCGGAGATGTGTCTCGGTCATGTCTACATAGTTCTTGAACCCATAGGGTCCGCACGCTTAAAGTTTTGATGATGGTTATATTATGAGTTTTGATGTACCGAAGGTTGTTCGGAGTCCCGGATGTGATCACGGACATGACGAGGAGTCTCAAAATGGTCAAGACATGAAGATTGATATGTTGGAAGCCTATATTTGGATATTGGAAATGTTCCGGGTGAAATCGGGATTTTACCGGAGTACCGAGGGGTTACCGGAACCCCCGGGGGCTTAATGGGCCATAGTGGGCTTCAGCGGAGAAGAGGAGAGGCGGCTAGGGCAGGGTCGCGCGCCCCTCCGCCTCTAGTCCGAATAGGACAAGGAGAGGGGGGCGGTGCCCCCCCTTTCCTTCCTCTCTCCCTCCTCTTTCCCCCCTTCTCCTAATCCAACAAGGAAGGGAGGGAGTCCTACTCCTGGTGGGAGTAGGACTCCTCCTGGCGCGCCTCCTCCTGGCCGGCCGCACCTCCCCCCTTGCTCCTTTATATACGGGGGCAGGGGGCACCCCATAGACACAACAATTGATTCGATCTTTTAGCCATGTGCGGTGCCCCCTCCACCATAGTCCACCTCGATAATATTGTAGCGGTGCTTAGGCGAAGCCCTGCGTCGGTAGAACATCATCATCGTCACCACGCCGTCGTGCTGACGAAACTCTCCCTCAACACTCGGCTGGATCGGAGTTCGAGGGACGTCATCGGGCTGAACGTGTGCTGAACTCGGAGGTGCCGTGCGTTCGATACTTGATCGGTCGGATCGTGAAGACGTACGACTACATCAACCGCGTTGTGCTAACGCTTCCGCTTTCGGTCTATGAGGGTATGTGGACAACACTCTCCCCTCTCGTTGCTATGCATCACCATGATCTTGTGTGTGCGTAGGAAAATTTTGAAATTACTACGTCCCAACAGTGGTATCAGAGCCAGGTTTTATGCGTAGATGTCATATGCATGAGTAGAACACAAGTGAGTTGTGGGCGATATAAGTCATACTGCTTACCAGTATGTCATACTTTGGTTCGACAGTATTGTTGGATGAAGCGGCCCAGACCAACATTACACCTACGCTTACGCGAGACTGGTTCTACCGACGTGCTTTGCACACAGGTGGCTGGCGGGTGTCAGTTTCTCCAACTTTAGTTGAACCGAGTGTGGCTACGCCCGGTCCTTGCGAAGGTTAAAATGGCACCAACTTGACAAACTATCGTTGTGGTTTTGATACGTAGGTAAGAACGGTTCTTGCTCAGCCCGTAGCAGCCATGTAAAACTTGCAACAACAAAGTAGAGGACGTCTAACTTGTTTTTGCATGGCATGTTGTGATGTGATATGGTCAAAGCATGATGCTAAATTTTATTGTATGAGATGATCATGTTTTGTAACCGAGTTATCGGCAACTGGCAGGAGCCATATGGTTGCCGCTTTATTGTATGCAATGCAATCACCCTGTAATGCTTTACTTTATCACTAAGATCAAGGTGTCGGTGACGATGGTGATCATGACGGTGCTTCGGAGATGGAGATCACAAGCACAAGATGATGATGGTCATATCATATCACTTATATTGATTGCATGTGATGTTTATCTTTTATGCATCTTATCTTGCTTTGACTGGCGGTAGCATTATAAGATGATCTCTCACTAAATTTCAAGATAAAAGTGTTCTCCCTGAGTATGCACCATTTCCAAAGTTCGTCGTGCCCAGACACCACGTGATGATCGGGTGTGATAAGCTCTACGTCCATCTACAACGGGTGCAAGCCAGTTTTGCACACACAGAATACTCAGGTTAAATTTGACGAGCCTAGCATATGCAGATATGGCCTCGGAACACTGAGACCGAAAGGTCGAGCATGAATCATATAGTAGATATGATCAACATAGTGATGTTCACCATTGAAAGCTACTCCATTTCACGTGATGATCGGTTATGGTTTAGTTGATATGGATCACGTGATCACTTAGAGGATTAGAGATATGTCTATCTAAGTGGGAGTTATTAAGTAATATGATTAATTGAACTTAAATTTATCATGAACTTAGTACCTGATAGTATCTTGCTTGTCTATGTTGATTGTAGATAGATGGCCCGTGCTGTTGTTCTGTTGAATTTTAATGCGTTCCTTGAGAAAGCAAAGTTGAAAGATGATGGTAGCAATTACACGGACTGGGTCCGTAACTTGAAAATTATCCTCATTGCTGCACATAAGAATTACGTCCTGGAAGCACCGCTAGGTGCCAAACCTGCTACAAGAGCAACACCAGATGTTATGAACGTCTGGCAGAGCAAAGCTGATGACTACTCGATAGTTCAATCTGCCATGCTTTACGGCTTAGAACTGGGACTTCAACGACGTTTTGAACGTCATGGAGCATATGAGATGTTCCAGGAGTTGAAGTTAATATTTCAAGCAAATGCCCGGATTGAGAGATATGAAGTCTCCAATAAGTTCTACAGCTGCAAGATGGAGGAGAATAGTTCTGTCAGTGAGCATATACTCAAAATGTCTGGGGTATAATAATCACTTGATTCAACTGGGAGTTAATCTTCCGGATGATAGCGTCATTGACAGAATTCTTCAATCACTGCCACCAAGCTACAAGAGCTTTTTGATGAACTATAACATGCAAGGGATGGATAAGACAATTCCCGAGCTCTTCGCAATGCTAAAGGCTGTGGAGGTAGAAATCAAGAAGGAGCATCAAGTGTTGATGGTCAATAAGACCACCAGTTTCAAGAAAAAGGGCAAAGGGAAGAAGAAGGGGAACTTCAAGAAGAACAGCAAACAAGTTGCTGCTCAAGAGAAGAAACCCAAGTCTGGACCTAAACCTGAGACCGAGTGCTTCTACTGCAAGCAGACTGGTCACTGGAAGCGGAACTGACCCAAGTATTTGGCAGATGAGAAGGATGGCAAGGTGAACAAAGGTATATGTGATATACATGTTATTGATGTGTACCTTACCAGAGCTCGTAGTAGCACCTGGGTATTTGATACTGGTTCTGTTGCTAATATTTGCAACTCAAAACAGGGACTACGGATTAAGCGAACACTGGCCAAGGACGAGGTGACGATGCGCGTGGGAAACGGTTCCAAAGTCAATGTGATCGTCGTCGGCACGCTACCTCTACATCTACCTTCGGGATTAGTATTAGACCTAAATAATTGTTATTTGGTGCCAGTGTTGAGCATGAACATTATATCTGGATCTTGTTTGATGCGAGATGGTTATTCATTTAAATCAGAGAATAATGGTTGTTCTATTTATATGAGTAATATCTTTTATGGTCATGCACCCTTGAAGAGTGGTCTATTTTTGATGAACCTCGATAGTAGTGATACACATATTCATAATATTGAAGCCAAAAGATGCAGAGTTGATAATGATAGTGCAACTTATTTGTGGCACTGTCGTTTAGGTCATATTGGTGTAAAGCGCATGAAGAAACTCCATACTGATGGACTTTTGGAACCACTTGATTATGAATCACTTTGTACTTGCGAACCGTGCCTCATGGGCAAGATGACTAAAACGCCATTCTCCAGAACTATGGAGCGAGCAACTGATTTATTGGAGATCATACATACTGATGTATGTGGACTAATGAATATTGAGGCTCGCGGCGGGTATCGTTATTTTCTCACCTTCACAGATGATTTAAGCAGATATGGGTATATCTACTTAATGAAACATAAGTATGAAACATTTGAAAAGTTCAAAGAATTTCAGAGTGAAGTTGAAAATCATCGTAATAAGAAAATAAAGTTTCTACGATCTGATCTTGGAGGAGAATATTTGAGTTACGAGTTTGGTCTACATTTGAAACAATGCGGAATAGTTTCACAACTCACGCCACCCGGAACACCACAGCGTATGGTGTGTCCGAACATCGTAATCGTACTTTACTAGATATGGTGCGATCTATGATGTCTCTTACTGATTTACCGCTATCATTTTGGGGTTATGCTTTAGAGACGGCCGCATTCACGTGAAATACGGCACCATCGAAATCCGTTGAGATGACGCCTTATGAACTATGGTTTGGCAAGAAACCAAAGTTGTCATTTCTTAAAGTTTGGGGCTGCGATGCTTATGTGAAAAAGCTTCAACCTGATAAGCTCAAACCCAAATCGAATAAATGTGTCTTCATAGGATACCCAAAGGAGACTGCTTGGTACACCTTCTATCACATATCCGAAGGCAAGACATTCGTTACTAAGAATGGATCCTTTCTAGAGAAGGAGTTTCTCTCGAAAGAAGTGAGTGGGAGGAAAGTAGAACTTGATGAGGTAACCATACCTGCTCCCTTATTGGAAAGTAGTTCATCACAGAAACCGGTTCCTGTGACGTCTATACCAATTAGTGAGGAAGTTAATGATGATGATCATGGAACTTTAGATCAAGTTGTTACTGAACCTCGTAGGTCAACCAGAGTAAGATCGGCACCAGAGTGGTACGGTAATCCTGTTCTGGAGGTTATGTTACTAGACCATGACAAACCTATGAACTATGAAGAAGCAATGTTGAGCCCAGATTCCGAAAATTGGCTAGAGGCCATGAAATCTGAGATGGGATCCATGTATGAGAACAAAGTGTGGACTTTGGTTAACTTGCCCGATGATCAGCAAGCCATTGAGAATAAATGGATCTTCAAGAAGAAGACTGATGCTGATGGTAATATTACTGTCTATAAAGCTCTACTTGTTGCGAAAGGTTTTCGACAAGTTCAACGGATTAACTACGATGAGACCTTCTCACCCGTAGCGATGCTTAAGTCTGTCCGAATCATGTTAGTAATTGCTGCATTTTATGATCATGAAATTTGGCAAATGGATGTACAAACTGCATTCCTGAATGGATTTATGGAAGAAGAGTTGTATATGATGCAACTGGAAGGTTTTGTCGATCCAAAGGGAGCTAACAAAGTGTGCAAGCTCCAGCGATCCATTTATGGACTGGTGCAAGCCTCTCGGAGTTGGAATAAACACTCTGATAGTGTGATCAAAGCATTTGGTTTTGTACAGACTTTTGGAGAAGCCTGTATTTACAAGAAAGTGAGTGGGAGCTCTGTAGCATTTCTGATATTATATGTGGATGACATATTGCTGATTGGAAATGATATAGAATTTCTGGATAGGATAAAGGGATACTTGAATAAGAGTTTTTCAATGCAAGACCTCCGTGAAGCTGCTTATATATTGGGCATCAAGATCTATAGAGATAGATCGAGATGCTTAATTGGACTTTCACAATGCACATACCTTGACAAAGTTTTGAAGAAGTTCAAAATGGATCAAGCAAAGAAAGGGTTCTTGCCTGTGTTACAAGGTGTGAAGTTGAGTAAGACTCAATGCCCGACCACTGCAGAAGATAGAGAGAAGATGAAAGATGTTCCCTATGCTTCAGCCATAGGCTCTATCATGTATGCAATGCTGTGTACCAGACCTGATGTGTGCCTTGCTATAAGCCTAGCAGGGAGGTACCAAAGTAATCTAGGAGTGGATCACTGGACAGCGGTCAAGAACATCCTTAAATACCTGAAAAGGAGTAAGGATATGTTTCTCGTTTATGGAGGTGACAAAGAGCTCATTGTATATGGTTACGCTGATGCAAGCTTTGGCACTGAGGGAGTCCTGGATTAGGGGATGTTCGGGTAGCCAGACTATACCTTCAGCCGGACACCAGGACTATGAAGATATAAGATTGAAGACTTTGTCCCGTGTCCGGATGGGACTTTCCTTGGCGTGGAAGGCAAGCTTGGCGATGCGGATATTCAAGATCTCCTACCATTGTAACCGACTCTGTGTAACCCTAACCCTATCTGGTGTCTATATAAACCGGAGGGTTGTAGTCCGTAGGACATCAACTCCATATACAACAATCATACCATAGGCTAGCTTCTAGGGTTTAGCCTCCTTGATCTCGTGGTAGATCTACTCTTGTACTACCCATATCATCAATATTAATCAAGCAGGAGTAGGGTATTACCTCCATCGAGAGGGCCCGAACCTGGGTAAAAACATCGTGTCCCTTGTCTCCTGTTACCATCCGGCCTTGACGCACAGTTCGGGACCCCCTACCCGAGATCCGCCGGTTTTGACACCGACATTGGTGCTTTCATTGAGAGTTCCTCTGTGTCGTCGCCTTTAGGCCCGATGGTTCCCTTGATCATCAACAACGATGAGGTCCAGGGTGAGACTTTTCTCCCCGGACAGATCTTCGTCTTCGGCGGCTTCGCACTGCGGGCCAATTCGCTTGGCCACCTGGAGCAGATCGAAAGCTACGCCCCTGGCCATCAAGTAAGGTTTGGAAGCTTAAAGTACACGGCTGACATCTGTGGAGACTTGATCTTCGACGGGTTCGAGCCACAACCAAGCGTGCCGCACTATCTCGAGGGGCATGATCTAGCTCTGCCTCCGGACAGTGTCCTGGAGGCCGCACACGCACCGGTTCCGCCCCCTAACTCGGAGCCTATTGCGCCAATCAAGGATGAGCGGTTGGACGTCACCTCGGGGGCTGCGATCTCAAAGGCGATCGAGACGAACGCCAGCCCCGCACTCTGCATGACCTATGACTCCGAGGATCCGGACTCCTCCCCGGACTCTGAACCCCCCGCGCCCCTGCCAATCGAATCCGACTAGGCGTCGATAATGGAGTTCACCGCCGCGGACATCTTTCAGCACTCGCCTTTTGGCGACATCCTTAATTCCCTCAAGTCTCTCTCTTTATCAGGAGAGCCCTGGCCAGATTACGGTCAGCGAGGATGGGATACGGACGATGAAGAAGTTCAAAGCCCACCCACCACCCACTTTGTAGCCACTGTTGACGATTTAACCGACATGCTTGACTTCGGCTCCGAAGACATCGACGGTATGGACGACGATGTAGGAGACGAACAGGAACCAGCACCTGTAGGGCACTGGAAGGCCACCTCGTCATATGACATATATATGGTGGATACTCCAAAAGATGGAGATGGCAATGGAACAGCGGGGGATGACACCTCCTAGAAACAGCCAAAGCGCCGGCGTCAGCGGCGCCGCTCTAAATCCCGCCAAAGAAAAAACGGTGATTCCGGCACGGGAGATAATACTACCCCGGATAGCGCCGAAGAACACCCACCCCAGCAAGATTCGGCACAGGAAGATGGAGAAGCCAGCCCTCATGAGAGAGCGGCAGGCCGAGAGGTCGAGGATGATAACTATACACCTCCCTCCGAAGACGAGGCAAGCCTCGATGACGACGAATTCGTCGTACCATCAGACCCCGCTGAACAAGAGCGTTTCAAACGCAGGCTTTTAGCCACGGCAAGTAGCCTCAAGAAAAAGTAGCAACAGCTTAGAGCTGACCAAGATTTGCTAGCTGACAGATGGACTGAAGTCCTTGCGGCCGAAGAGTATGAACTCGAACGCCCCTCCAAGAGTTACCCAAAGCGCAGGCCGCTACCCCGATCAGAGGAGGAAGCACCTACATCACCAGTGCACGACACGACAGACCGGCCACCTCGCGGCCGCGACAGAGAGGCCTCTCGGCCCTCCACCCAAGCCATGTCCCGACGCCGCTCAACTAAGGCACGGGCAAATGTGCCAGACCTGCGAGACGTACTGGAGGATAAGGCAAGACAAACAAGATTGATCTACGGATCGCGCAGGCGCCCTACGGCACGTGACGATGATCTTCACTCCGGATACAACAAATTCGGCCGGGCCGAACACAACAGACATAGCTCTTCCGAGCTGCGTCGTGATATAGGCCAGTACAGAGGCGCCGAACACCCGCTATGCTTCACGGATGAAGTAATGGATCATAAAATCCCAGAGGGTTTCAAACCCGTAAACATCGAATCATACGATGGCACAATAGATCCTGCGGTATGGATCGAGGATTATCTCCTTCACATCCACATGGCACGCGGCGATGATCTACACGCCATCAAATACCTCCCGCTCAAACTTAAAGGACCAGCCCGACATTGGCTTAACAGTTTGCCAGCAGACTTAATCGGTTCTTGGGAGGACCTGGAAGCCGCATTCCTCGACAACTTCTAGGGCACTTACGTGCGACCACCGGATGCCGATGACTTAAGCCACATAATTTAGCATTGAGAGGAATCGGCCAGGCAATTCTGGACATGGTTCCTAACAAAGAAAAACCAGATAGTCGACTGTCCGGATGCAGAGGCCCTAGCAGCCTTCAAGCATAACATCCGCGACGAGTGGCTTGCCCGGCACCTGGGACAGGAAAAGCCGAAATCTATGGCAGCCCTCATGACACTCATGACCCGCTTTTGCGCGGGAGAAGACAGTTGGCTAGCTCGCAGTAACAACTTATCAAAGAACCCTGTTAATTTGGATACCAAGGACAAAAGTGGCAGGACACGTTGAAATAAGCAAAAACGCCGCGTCAGCAGCGACAGCAATGAAGACACGGCAGTCAATGCTGGATTCAGAGGCTATAAATCTGGTCAGTAGAAAAAGCCATTCAAAAAGAATACTCAGGGCCCATCCAGTCTGGACTGAATACTCGACCGCTTGTGCTAGATACATGGCACCCCCAAAAGGCTAGCCAATCACACTAACAGGGATTGTTGGGTGTTCAAGCAGGAAGGCAAGTTAAGAGCCGAAAACAAAGACAAGGGGCTGCACAGCGACGACGAAGAGGAGCCCAGGCCGCCGAACAACAATGGACAGAAGGGCTTTCCCCCACAAGTGTGGACGGTGAACATGATATACGCAAACCACATTCCCAAGAGGGAGCGGAAGTGTGCGCTACGGGACGTATACGCGATGGAGCCAGTCGCCCCAAAGTTCAACCCATGGTCCTCCGGCCCGATCACTTTTGATCGAAGGGACCATCCCACTAGCATCCGTCATGGCAGCTTCACCGCATTGGTTCTCGACCCAATCATCGACGGATTTCATCTCACAAGAGTCCTCATGGACGGCGGCAGTAGCCTGAACCTGCTTTACCAGGATACAGTGCGGAAAATGGGCATAGATCCCTCAAGGATTAAGCCCACAAAAACGACCTTTAAAGGCGTTATACCAGGTGTAGAAGCCAAATGTACAGGCTCAGTAACACTTGGCGTGGTCTTTGGATCCCCGGACAATTTCCGAATGGAAGAGTTAATCTTAGATATAGTCCCGTTTCGCAGTGGCTATCACGCCCTGCTCGGACGAACCGCATTCACAAAGTTCAATGCGGTGCGCACTACGCATATCTCAAGCTCAAGATGCCAGGCCCTCGAGGAGTAATCACGGTCAACGGAAACACCGAACGCTCCCTCCGTATGGAGAAGCACATGGCGGCTCTCGCAGCGGAAGTACAAAGTAGCCTTCTTAGGCAGTTCTCCAGTCCGGCCGTTAAAAAGCCAGACATTGCCAAGCACGCCCGGAGTAACCCACAGCAGGACCGCCTGGCATGCTCTGAGCAAGTGTAGCAATACGGCCCCAACCCCAGCTCTCGCGACATAGCGAAAGCAGCGCCTCGCGTACATAACTACGCCCTTGAAATACCATGGGCACAGGGGAAGGGGCACAATAACGGCATGCCCAAAATACGGCTTAAAACATACTAGGGGCTGCTAGATTATTTTTTTAATTTTTTCTTACTTTCAGGACTCCATATTCCGGACGACCTGTTCGGCAATTCGACTGCCGCACAAACGATGCATGATCCGGGGAGGCAGACAAGCCATGCCGCATTATGGAACTCCCAGGTGGTCTCTGTTACGAGCAGTATACCTGTTTTGAATACAATTCCGTGGCCTGCCCCTGGTCAGGACATGTTCAATAGTCCAATATCTTTTTTCTTATCGCGCTATTTGTATCGTTCGACTTTGATAAATAGCCTCTCTATAAACAATGCATAGCTTTTTGTCTATTTTTTGCATTATCCTCTTTTCACATATATGTTTATTAAATGACATGATTGCACCCGTACACCCTGGTACGGCAAACACGCCAGGGGCTTCGGTACCCCTCATTATGGTGTGAGAAGTCCGTACACTTTCACAAGTGCGGCACCCCGAACTTATAGCACTATCTGCATCGGCTCCGAATCATGATTTGGGTCAATAGTTGGGTTTGCCCGGCTCCTATGTTTTGGTGCCTTATGTTCCGCTATATCGGCTAAGGTAGTACTAGGAGAACCACTGCGATTGTGCCCCGGTTCAGCTGGGTTAAGCACCTTAGTGGAGAAAGCTAAAACTGACTGTCATGATGAGGCGAGAGACCGGTCGCTGTTCGAGAGGTTTTTCGAGTCCCTAAAGACTTATGCCGCTTCGAGCGAGGAGCTGGCTTTGTCCGGCCAAGGCGTGGATAGCGCCCCGAACTCGGTCTTCTGAACTAGGGGCTTCGCCGAAATTTAAAATTATAGAGTTCTATGGCTAAGTGAGAGTGTTCAAGCATTATAGTCCGATTGCCTGGTTCGTTGTGCTGAGCGCCTCCCTCGAAGGACCCAACTATGGGAAAAAGAGCGCTCAGGTTTATCCCGAACACCCCAGCACTAGTGGCATGGGGGCAGAAGCCGACGACTGGCCATCTCTCAATTTTTTGATAAACGGCCGCATAGAAAGTAATATTTTAAATTCAATAAGCATTGCTTAGCGCATATGAACAAGTTTTCAGCGCACAGGATAAACACGAGGGAGTTCATTCAAAAATCACATCCTTGGTACATTCATCCGCCACAAGGCGGGCACCTGCAAGAACATCCTTGTAGTAGTTCTCGGGCTTGCGATGCTCCTTCCCCGGCGGCGGCCCGTCCTTCACAAGCTTCTCACCGTCCAGCTTACCCAGTGCACCTTTGCACGGGCAAGGGCCCGACGGGCACCTTCGATGCAGACGGAGCGCTTGATGACCTCGCGCCTCGGACAAGCCTCCACCAGCCGCCGCACCAGCCCGAAATAGCTCCCAGACAGGGCCTCTCCGGGCCACAGCCGAACTATGAAGCCCTTCATGGCCTGTTCGGCCGCCTTGTGGAGCTCGACCAGCTGTTTCAGCTGGTCGCTCAAGGGCACAGGGTGTCCGGCCTCAGAATACTGAGACCAGAACACCTTCTCTGTCGAGCTGCCCTCTTCATCTCGGTAGAATGCGGTGGCGTCGGATACGCTACGGGGAAGATCTGCAAATGCCGCTGGAGAGCTCCGGATTCGGGTAAGTAACAAGTAGTTTACTTTTATATTTCTGCTTTGCATAAAGAATGCCTTACCCGCTGCTATCTTCTTCATCTCCTCCAACTCTTGGAGGGCCTTTTGGGCTTCGGCCTTGGCAAACTTGGCAGTCTCAAGGGCCGTCACGAGCTCGGATGCTTGCGCCTTTGAATCAAGCTCCAAACTCTCATGTTTTTTCATGAGAGCCTGAAGCTCTTGCTGCACCTCGCCGACCTGAGTCCCAAGTCTGTCTCGCTCGGTGCGCTCCACGGCCGTTTTCTTTTTGGCCTCAGACAGCGCCTGCTTAAGGGTC
>NC_041382.1:708735821-708767768 GCF_002162155.2 Triticum dicoccoides | reverse complement strand
CTCGGTAGAATGCGGTGGCGTCGGATACGCTACGGGGAAGATCTGCAAATGCCGCTGGAGAGCTCCGGATTCGGGTAAGTAACAAGTAGTTTACTTTTATATTTCTGCTTTGCATAAAGAATGCCTTACCCGCTGCTATCTTCTTCATCTCCTCCAACTCTTGGAGGGCCTTTTGGGCTTCGGCCTTGGCAGACTTGGCAGTCTCAAGGGCCGTCACGAGCTCGGATGCTTGCGCCTTTGAATCAAGCTCCAAACTCTCATGTTTTTTCATGAGAGCCTGAAGCTCTTGCTGCACCTCGCCGACCTGAGTCCCAAGTCTGTCTCGCTCGGTGCGCTCCACGGCCGTTTTCTTTTTGGCCTCAGACAGCGCCTGCTTAAGGGTCGCCACCTCAGTCGTGGCCCCTACAATAAGCAGTACAATCCTGTTATTTTTTTGCAATCACGCCTTTTTATAGGCACTTTTTCTGTAAGGTATTTCTTACCTTCTTTCTCCTCAAGCCGCCGCTGGGCAAGGCCGAGCTCTTGCTCGGTCCGCTCGAGGTCCTGCTTCAGGACACCCACCTCCACAGTCAGTGCGGCGGTGGATAGCAGCGAAGCCTGCATACGTATATTGACTCCTTTTTGTTAGACTCCTCCAAAATTTAATAGATCCTCTATTCGGCTTTTCTTTCCGAACGCCAAACAGAGCATCAGGGGCTACTGTCTATGCATTAATATTTTTACATATTTTAACTTACCTCGAAGCCTGTTAGAAGGCTAGCACAAGCTTCAGTCAGTCTGCTCTTGGCGGACCGAACCTTCTGGATCACCATACTCATAATAGTGCGGTGCCCCTCGTCGATGGAGGCGTCGTCAAGCACCTCCAGCAAATTGTCCGGCACCTCCGGTTGGACGGAGGCCGCCGGCTCAGAAGGCTTGCTCCTCTTGGAAGGAGTTCGCCTACCGCGGTCCGGAACTGTGGAAGATTCCGGCGCGGTGTCCGGCACAAAGCCGGACTTGGAGCCCTGGGGGGCCTTATCCCCTTCACTCCTGGAGTCCGGGAGGTTGCCTTGGGGATCCTCCGGGACCACCTCCTCCTGCCTCGGAGCTTGTCGCGACACCACTTCGGCGTCGTCTGCAATGCGGGGGGAGACAGCGGGCGGAACTGAGTTCACATCCGATGAGTCCAGGGAGCCGCCCGACGATTCGTTAAATTTTGCCCAGGGCGGGCTGCATAATTACGTTCGACATTAGGGAAAGTTGTGCAATAAAGGAACATCATGAGTTACTCTGATATCCGAACTTACGATTTCGCCGGACGCTTGGCCCTGTTTGGCCACTCCTCTTCTCCCTCTTCAGTTTCGGGGGAGTAGTCCGGCGGAGGGGTCTTCCTTTTCCTAGACCCCTCGGCCTCCCCCATTGGGGCGGCCTTCCTCTTCTCTCCTCCCTTCGCTGGGGGGGAGATTTTTCTTCCTCCTCCTCGTTTTCACGGGAAGAGGGCGTCTCGGACTCGTCGGATGACGAGTCCGACACCACCACGTTACGGGCACTCTTTCGAGTCCCCGTGGTCTTCTTCTTGGCCTTCTTCTCCGGCACCACATAAGGCGCCGGAACCAGCAGCTTCATTAGTAGAGCTGGGGCTGGGTCTTCGGGCAGTGGAGTTGGACAGTTAATCGGTCCGGATATCGCCCGCCAAGCCTGTCAAAGGTAAGGGAGTTTAGATCCCGCATAGAGTCAACCTATGAAAAAAGCTTAACATCCTATAAAAGATAGCTTACCTCGCTAGCGTGACGCTGCGAGCTGTATCCGTGGTCCTCGGAAGCGGATGTAGGAGCCTCGGCGCCCTTGAATAGCACCTTCCAGGCATCTTCGTATGTCATGTCGAAGAGCCTGCTAAGGGTTTGGTGCTGCGCCGGGTCGAACTCCCACAGATTAAAATCCCGTTGTTGGCACGGGAGGATCCGGCGGACGAGCATAACCTGGATTACATTAACAAGCCAGATTGGCTTGTTCACCAGGGACTGGATGCATGTTTGCAATCCGGTCACCTCTTTTTCGTCACCCCACGACAGGCCCGTCTCTTTCGAGGACATAAGCCGCGTGGGGGGTCCGGATTGAAACTCGGGGGCTGCGATCCATTTCGGATCGCGTGGCTTGGTGATGTAAAACCACCCGGATTGCCACCCCTTTAGGGTCTCCACAAAAGAGCCCTCGAACCATAGGACGTTGGCCATCTTGCCCGCCATGGCACCTCTGCACTCCGCCTGGCTGCCGCGCACCACCTTGGGCTTGACGTTGAAGGTCTTGAGCCAGAGGCCGAAATGAGGGCGGACACGGAGGAAAGCCTCGCACACGATGATAAACGCCGAGATGTTGAGGATGAAGTTCGGGGCCAGATCGTGGAAATCCAGGCCGTAGTAGAACATGATCCCCCGGGCAAATGGGTGGAGTGGAAAACCCAGTCCGCGGAGGAAGTGGGGAAGAAATACCACCCTCTCATGGGGCCTTGGGGTAGGGAGAAGCTGCCCCTTTTCGGGAAGCCGGTGCGCGATGTCCTTAGACAGGTATCCGGCCTTCCTTAGCTTCTTGACTTGGCCCTCCGTGGCGAAGGAGACCATCCACTTGCCTCCCGCTCCGGACATTGCTGGAGAAGGTTGAGGTGGGAAGTGCGGGCTTGGGCGCTGGAGCTCGGGTGCGCAGGAGATGGATAGGCAAAGGAGGAAGAAGGCATAGGTAAAAGGGTGGATCCTTATCCCCTTATATGGGCGGATGCGGTTGTGCGTCCCCACCAGCCTAGTAAAACTCGCTTGCCTCCCAAGCACCGTGATAAATGGCGCGGTTGGGTCACCCACGTCTGTATTGATGAGAATCCCGTAAAAGGGGTACACGATCTCTGCTTTGACAAGATGTGCCAAGGAAACCGCCTCACAAAACGTGCTGAGGTGGAAAAGTAAAAACAATTCGAGTAAAGGACTTGGCCGTAGTGTGATGACGCACTGTGGGATACGTCAACAGATTTTGATTTGTGTTAATATTATTCTCTCTATGGCAATATGTGGAAACTTATTTTGCGGAGCCGGACACTACTCTTGGTGTTTACAATCTTCTATGAAGGACTTGGAGGAGGAACCCGCCTTGCAATGCCGAAGACAATTTGCGCGCCGGACTCGTCGTCATTGAAGCCTGGTTCAGGGGCTACTGAGGGAGTCCTGGATTAGGGGGTGTTCGGGTAGCCGGACTATACCTTCAGCCGGACTCCAGGACTATGAAGATACAAGATTGAAGACTTCGTCCCGTGTCCGGATGGGACTTTCCTTGGCGTGGAAGGCAAGCTTGGCGATGCGGATATTCAAGATCTCCTACCATTGTAACCGACTCTGTGTAACCCTAACCCTATCCGGTGTCTATATAAACTGGAGGGTTGTAGTCCGTAGGACATCAACTCCATATACAACAAGCATACCATAGGCTAGCTTCTAGGGTTTAGCCTCCTTGATCTCGTGGTAGATCTACTCTTGTACTACCCATATCATCAATATTAATCAAGTAGGAGTAGGGTATTACCTCCATCGAGAGGGCCCGAACCTGGGTAAAAACATCGTGTCCTTGTCTCCTATTACCATCCGTCCTTGACGCACAGTTCGGGACCCCCTACCCGAGATCCGCCGGTTTTGACACCGACAGGCACTGATCCGGACGATTCTAAATCGCAAATCGGATACGTGTTTACATTGAACGGTGGAGCTGTCAGTTGGTGCAGTTCTAAACAAAGCATCGTGGCGGGATCTACGTGTGAAGCGGAGTATATAGCTGCTTCGGAAGCAGCAAATGAAGGAGTCTGGATGAAGGAGTTCATATCCGATCTAGGTGTCATACCTAGTGCATCGCGTCCAATGAAAATCTTTTGTGACAATACTGGAGCAATTGCCTTGGCGAAGGTATCCAGATTTCACAAGAGAACCAAGCACATCAAGAGACGCTTCAATTCCATCCGGGATCTAGTCCAGGTGGGAGACATAGAAATTTGCAATATACATACGGATCTGAATGTTGTGGACCCGTTGACTAAGCCTCTTCCACGAGCAAAACATGATCATCACCAAGACTCCATGGGTGTTAGAATCATTACTGTGTAATCTAGATTATTGACTCTAGTGCAAGTGGGAGACTGAAGGAAATATGCCCTAGAGGCAATAATAGAGTTATTATTTATTTCCTTATATCATGATAAATGTTTATTATTCATGCTAGAATTGTATTAACCGGAAACATAATACTTGTGTGAATACATAGACAAACAGAGTGTCACTAGTATGCCTCTACTTGACTAGCTCGTTGATCAAAGATGGTTATGTTTCCTAGCCATAGACATGAGTTGTCATTTGATTAACGTGATCACATCATTAGGATAATGATGTGATTGACTTGACCCATTCCGTTAGCTTAGCACTCGATCGTTTAGTATGTTGCTATTGCTTTCTTCATGACTTATACATGTTCCTATAACTATGAGATTATGCAACTCCCGTTTATCAGAGGAACACTTTGTGTGCTTCCAAACATCACAACATAACTGGGTGATTATAAAGGTGCTCTACAGGTGTCTCCGAAGGTACTTGTTTGGTTGGCGTATTTCGAGATTAGGATTTGTCACTCCGATTGTCGGAGAGGTATCTCTGGGCCCACTCGGTAATGCACATCACTTAAGCCTTGCAAGCATTGCAACTAATGAGTTAGTTGCGGTATGATGTATTACGGAACGAGTAAAGAGACTTGCCGGTAACGAGATTGAACTAGGTATTGAGATACCGACGATCGAATCTCGGGCAAGTAACATACTGATGACAAAGGGAACAATGTATGTTGTTATGCGGTCTAACCGATAAAGATCTTCGTAGAATATGTGGGAGCCAATATGAGCATCCAAGTTCCACTATTGGTTATTGACGGAGACCTGTCTCGGTCATGTCTACATAGTTCTCGAACCCGTAGGGTCCACACGCTTAAAGTTTCGATGACGGTTATAATATGAGTTGATGAGTTTTGATGTACCGAAGGTTGTTCGGAGTCCTGGATGTGATCACGGACATGACGAGGAGTCTCGAAATGGTCAAGACATGAAGATTGATATATTGGAAGCCTATATTTGGATATCAGAAATGTTCCGGGTGAAATCGGGATTTTACCGGAGTACCGAGGGGTTACCGGAACCCCCCAGGGGCTTAATGGGCCATAATGGGCTTTAGTGGAGAATAGGAGAGGCGTCTAGGGCAGGGCCGCGCGTCCCTCCCCCTCTAGTCCGAATAGGACAAGGAGAGGGGGCGGCGCCCCACCTTTCCTTCCTCTCTCCCTCCTCTTTCCCCTTTTCCCCTAATCCAACAAGGAAGGGAGGGGGTCCTACTCCCGGTGGGAGTAGGACTCCTCCTGGCGCGCCTCCTCCTGGCCGGCCACACCTCACTCCTTGCTCCTTTATATACGGGGGCGGGGGGCACCCCATAGACACAACAATTGATTTGATCTTTTAGCCGTGTGCGGTGCCCCCTCCACCATAGTCCACCTCGATAATACTGTACGGTGCTTAGGCGAAGCCCTGCGTCGGTAGAACATCATCATCATCACCACACCGTCGTGCTGACGAAACTCTCCCTCAACACTCGGCTAGATCGGAGTTCGAGGGACGTCATTGGGCTGAACCTGTGCTGAACTTGGAGGTGCCGTGTGTTTGGTACTTGATCGGTCGGATCATGAAGACGTACGACTACATCAACCGCGTTGTGCTAACGCTTCCGCTTTCGGTCTACGAGGGTACATGGACAACACTCTCCCCTCTCGTTGCTATGCATCACCATGATCTTGCGTGTGCGTAGGAAAATTTTGAAATTACTACGTTCCCCAACACTTGCTAGTGCTACTGAATCAGAAAACGGACAGAGATGGCTTGCATGTACCTGCTAGGACTCGTCGCCCTATATCCTCCTTCTTGTTGCCTGAAACCTGGTCGCCACGTCGCTCATCATTGTCCATTTGATCACTGGTCGCTGCCTTGCCGCCTCACCCGTTGCTGCCTCCAACTTGCGTCGAAGTAGCCACTGCAACCTATTAATACGGGAGAGGGGTGAAGGGTGCTCGCCCATCGCTGCCTCCAGGAACTGTGGGCATGTGAGGCAGTGACGGGTGCGGGAGGGACGGGGGAGAAAATAGATGGGCAGCAAGAAGAGTCCCTCACCTGGAACCTAGAATCCTCCCGACCTACTCCTCCGACACCTTTTCTTAGTGAGGCCAGACCGACCGGGAACCTGCAATATATAGCACCTTTGTTGGTTACTCGTGGATCGATCTATTTCCTTCCTTACTGAAAAATATTTAACCGAAGGTTGATGAATAATGTTTGGTGGAGAAGGTGAAAAGGAAGAAGGAAATCAATAGGTGGATGTGTAATTACCATGGGAAGATTATGGAAACAATATATGAGAGGCCGAGGAATAAGATTTGGTGGAAACGGTAAATAGGAAGTGGGAAATTAATGGGTGGGAGAGTACTTACCATGGATAAGATAAGAGGTGTTGCCGTGGAGAAGATAGGAAGTTCCAGATGTTCCAGGAGAAAAAAAATGACGAGCAGATAGCTATTTGTAACTGAAGGATGACATGTCATGCATGCTGAGATGGACTATCTGCATGTTGAGAGAATGACTTGTAGTGGGGAGCAACTTCTTAAGAATGTAAGATTAGTGATGGAAGGACTATCATCTCTATTGAAGAGTAGAAGTGGTAACTCTAGCAATATTGGACTGTAAGTGGCTCCTACTGTGCCTAGAGTGAGTCATTTATTGTTCGTACATGATTTTTTTCATGAAGGCATGTAGTGAACGGGCGCAAGAAATGATTGAGGTGCATTTCTTAAAATGTGCAAAATAGTTTTTCTAAAATGTACACACACTTTTATAAAACCATGAGAACAAAATGTTGATACTTCCTGGAAGGAACATTTTTCAAAAGGTAAACAAATTTAAAAATTCCATACATATATATTGGGTCCATTTTCGGAATATAAATATAATAACTAAGGTAAAGGAAAAAAACAAAATCCATTAGAAGTTTCCCTCTACTGGCATTTTTCAGTATGCGTCTAACAGATCGATGATATTTTTGAGAAGTTAAAATTCCTAGTGACAAAATTGAGTAGTGAGATACAACTAGTGGCATAAATGATAAAAACCGATAGATATACTGGCATAAGTGATAAAACCCCTTCTAACTATTGCACATTTGAGTGACTCAATCAGAGATGCCGACATGAATCTCTCTATAAAATTGACATGTGACTTACATTCAATTTTAGCGACTGACATATGACTTAGATGTGTGGTACTTACAGCATGTTTGTTTGGGGGTAATTAGATCTAGGGAATGGGAATTGAACGGGTATGAGACTTCAAATCTATTGTTTGGTTGGGGGGATTGGGAATTAAGAAGGGAATAGGCATGGGACTATAGACTCCAACTCCCACCTTTTTATTAACAGAGGAGGGGTGGGAATTGGAAGGGAATTGTTTTAGTGAGTCAATCTTAGCCCTTCATCATAACTTACGTTAACTTCCCATGTCTAGTCCCTCATCAATTTCCATGAACCAAACAAGGGAATACAGTTTCTTCTCAAATCTCACACATAATTCCTATTATGCGCCAAACAAAGGATTGGGAGTAAAACGTCTCATTCCATGTCTAATCTCAATACAACTCTCTGTTCGAACTTTCATTCCTCCTCCCAAATATTGCCAAACGCGTTGTTAGGGCACATCAAGCAAAACGGAAAAAGGAAAAATAACTAGTCCCTACTGGGTCGGGCCACTATAGGGTGCCCTTCTGAAGCGAGCGAACACTCCGTATCAGAGCTCCCCCATGAGGGGTTAAACGACCTTTGAACACGATGGTTGCTCACCCGCCTGAACTAGTTTCAGAATTAATTGATGCCACTTCAGCCACTTGGAGAGAAGATCTGATACGGGCCACACCTTTAATCTTTATGACGCCCAAAGCATATTAAGGATCCCACTGTGTACTCGTAAGGTTGCTGATTTCCGGGCTTGGGGTGCTGATCACCATGGGAGATTTTCAGTTAGCTCGGTTTACAGATTGCTCGTGAAAACAAAACTGCAGAGGGAAAGTTGGCTCGAAAATTCTGAAAGCCCTACGGATGTTGCAATGGAGGCGAAGAGGTGGTCTAATCTGTGGCAGATTAAGGTTCCATCGAAGCTCAAGAACTTTTTATGGTGCTTATGTCAGAATTCATTACGAACAACAGACTTGCTGAATCACCGTAACATGTCGACTTCTTTGGTTTGCGCTATTTGTTCAACTTCTGACAGTTGGAGGCACGCACTGGTCAATTGCCATATGGCGGGTAGTGTCTGGGCGCTAGCTCCTTCTGAGATGGTGGAGCATATGCAAGCAAACTTGGAGCTGGAAGCGAAGGACTGGTTGTTTCTGATGCATGAAACTCTGGCCCAAAATGATTTCACAAGATTGGTGGTCACCTTGTGGGCAATCTGGAGAGATAGGAGGAAAGCTATACACGAGGAGATTTTCCAAAGTCCGCTGTCAACTTTCTCTTTCATTAACTCTTTTCTAGATGACTTGGAGTCTCTTAAGCAGCCAGCTATTGCTCAAGCAAGGAATCAGCCGGCCAGAGCGCGGGTGTGGATTACACCATCGTTGGAATTTGTGAAACTGAACACCGATGCGGCAGTAACGAGGAATGGAAGCTACGGCTCAGTTGCGGCTTTGTGACGTGACGCGGGAGGTACTTTTCTGGGAGCTTCATGCATAACATTTAGGAACATTTCGGATCCTGAGATTCTTGAGGCTTTGGCAGTAAGAGAAGCCCTGGCTTTGGCGAACGATCTTTACACTACTAGGAAAAGGGCTATAGATGATATGGACATTAATGGCGCACCGTGTAATACAGGTGCGCCATTAGTAATATATTACTAAATGGCGCACCTGGTGTGTGGTGCGCCATTAGTGGTTTTGAAAAAAAAAATAAAAAAAATTGTTAGTAATGGCGCATCATCGGATAGTGCGCCATTACTAGTTGACATAGTAATGGCGCACCACACCCATCATGCGCCATTAGTAGTTTTGAAAAAAAATATAAAAATTGTTAAAACTAGTAATGGCGCACTATCCCATGGTGCCCCATTACTAACAAAATTTTTTATTTTTTTTCAAAACTACTAATGGCGCACCACACATCAGATGCGCCATTAGTAACCCTGGTGATAAATGCACCCCCCCCCTCCCTGCCCCCCGTGGACCGCCTTTTCAGTTTTTTAAAAAATAAAAGAAAATGCTGGAAATGTTAAAAAAATAAAATAAAATAAGTTTCTCATGTGATATGTGGTCTAGTTGTCGGGAAAATTTACAAATATGAATTTCGACTTTATTTGCAAAATCTCTCTGGAATTTAGTAAAATGGGCATAACTTTTGCATACGAACTCGGATTAAAAAGTTTTTTATATGAAAAATCATCTACTCGAAAATTTACTTACGAATTGAAGGGGAACCCCGTTCAACATCTTCAAAATCCCCAAAAACCTAACAGAACGAAAGATACGGGGATTTTAAGATCTAGAGGGGGGAATGAAAAAAAATAAATTTACTAGTGGCGCACCATTTGCTAGGTGTGCCACTAGTAACAGAAAAAAATTGGTTTAAAAAAATTTTAAATTTTTTTTGAATTTTTTTTAAATATGATACGTAATATGACCGGGAAGTTTGAAATATTTTTTCAAAATTTCATCACACTCATGAACATGAACAAAGTCCTAGGCATCAACAAGGTTTAATAGGATTGATATGAAGTTTGACCACAGAGTGCGATTTGATTTGAGATTAAGCATATTAACCCAAGATTAAGCCATAGCGACTTGAGATTAAGAAAAAAACGAAAAAAATGAAAAAAAAATTGTTAGTAATGGTGCACTTCTATGTGGTGCCCCATTACTAAGCCAGATAGTAATGGCGCACCGTGGGATATACTAATGACGCACTGCGTGGTGCGCCATTAGTAAAAAATTCTAATGACGTGATGCTAGTGGCGCACCTATAGTGCGTCATTAGTAGCCAAAACAGGTGCGCCACTAGCAGGCCTTTTCCTAATAGTGTTATAAGCAAAAAATACATGTGACATCGCACTGCCAGAATGTGGTGCGCGGAATAATGAAAGAATCAGCAACGGAGTGTGTAGCTATAGTTCGTGAAATCATAGACCATTCGACCTCGTTTACTTCTTGTATATACTCCCTTCATTCCGAATTACTTGTTGTGGGTATAGATGTCTCTAGATGTATTTTAATTCTAAATATATTTATTTCTGCGACGAATAATTTAGAACAGAGAGAGTAGTTCACAAGCATAGAGCCTCGAATACCGAGGCTACAATCTCGCTAAGCATATTTTATCATTAAAGTTTGGCCACCATGTATGATTTGGCCAGCCCGGCGATCTTCTCTTACATGAATAAAGCTTGGCGAGACTGTCTAAAAAAACTCCGTATCTGAGCGACCCGCCTGCTATGGCGGTTGTACAAAGAAGTATCGGGGCTCGGAAGAAAGAATAGATTCTAGGGTTCCAGATGCGTCCCCCAAATCAACCGCCGCCGGCGGCGGCGGTCGAGCGCATCTATAAGCCCACAAGCTGCGAACCGCGGCTCGAGGATCAACGTCGGGAGAGATCGGAGCTTCACAAGAAGATCGCTGACTCGTATGATCATGTCCGCAAGCGGCTCGCCATGGCCACGGCATTCAAGGATGAGACCTTCGTCGGCGCCGGCCCCTCCGTTGGCCTTCTCGACCCGGCCACGAACATCATCTACAACACCCTCACCGCCTCCGACCTCCGCGCCGACGAGACCCGGGGCGTTCTTCAGCACCGGGACATGGCCGAGCGCTCCCTAGCCGGCCTCGTCGCCTTCCTCACCTCCTTCTTCCGCTACCTCGCGGAGTGGGAGGCCGTGCGCTACCTGCTCCGCGCCGACACCGACCTCGTCTACACGATGCGCCTCGTCGCGCACGACCGGTGCCTCTCCTCCTTCCAAATCAACTCTGACACCGGCAGGTCCGTCGTCCGCACCGCCCTCACCTGCGCGGCGCTGGCCTCGAAGCACATGGATCCCCACCACCTCGTCCGCTCCTGGCTGTCGCCGGTTCGCCCTCTGGAAGAAGCCGTCCACGCGATCCAGAATGACATCAGTAATTTCACCTGTGTATTCAACCCACTGCATCATGCTCGCAAGCGCCCTCGTATGACAATGCAGCCCCTTGATTTCGCTTGGAGGCGCGCATTGGAGCTCCCTGAGTTACCACCCTCCGTCGTGCCGTATCGACCTTACAATTCCATGAAGTTTGTGCTCCTCCAGCGCATCCATGCCTTCTACCTGAAGGCACTTGCTCTGCTTCCGGCGAGTGAGCTCCGGTCTTCCTACCACCGCAGCATGCTCGAGGCTGGCCACTGCTATGGCCCATTCGATCCCGTCGCCAACATCATCATCAACACAATCTGGTATAACACCGTCTCCCCGCCGACCAAAAAACTTGAGCTTGACATGATCAGTACCAATAGCCTGTTACGCATCGAGGCTCGCTCCTTCTATGGCCTTGTTTCTTTCCTCTGCACTTCGGGCAAGAAACTCTATGAAGCCATGCGCTTCTTGCTCATTTCTGATTGCACTCTTGGGGATATGAGCTTTCCGAACGCTCTGGCTGGCTATGGGGATCGAAGCAAAATTTGTAATGCCTTCAGGGTTGCTGGTGTGGCTGCTTGGCACCCCGACCCTGTCGCGCAAGCAGAGTTTATTTCCTCATGCAGTTATCCATTCTCAAGTCCGACGATTACTGCTCCACTCGACTCTGCTGATGTTGACCGCATTACCAGAAAGATGTTTCAAGGGCTCCCTACCACCCCTGGCAATTCGCTGCGGCATCAATCTGTTCCCATGCACAAGATCTGCCGTCGTGTTCAATGTAAAATTGACGAATGGATGCACGAGTATACAACAGTCTCTAAGAAAGTCAAAGCAGTGCTGGCCTCATATGCACTCGCCTCATACAGAGTTAGTTCATCTTGAGATTTGTGTCTTTACCTCTAATTATCATCCTGACATGTTGCAGTCGCTGATTTGCTCCTTGCCTCTGCCCACTTGCAGGAACCCATGTATCTTCATGTTATTTGTGGCGTCAACCATAATGTGTCTGGCCCCGAGTACTGTTATGATACTGGCACACCCGTTTCCATATACCAACACACTCATGTTAATTTTCTGGCAAGTCGAAGAGATGGAAATCCAGAACTCTTCTTTGCTGAACTTAGCAATGACGAGGCAGACGATGGAGGTGGGAAGGTCTTGTGTTGTCCTGTGAATTTTCCACAACCACGACAAGGTATCTCTTTAAAACCACCTCTAAGTTTCTCTTTTCAAGTCCTAATGCTTTACTGCTAGTGACGAGATACAAATATTTTTAAATAAAATTGGAACCTATCTCGGCCAGCAGTTTGGTAAAGTTTGAACATTCAGATTAATCCACACAACTCCCTGGTATTGTGGTCATATCTTTACCTACTCCCTCCGATCCAAAATAAGTGTCGCAGTTTTGAACTGGGCTTTAGTTCAAAACTATGACACTTATTATGGATCGGAGGTAGTACTATTTAGTGTAAATGCATTCCAAATTTGAAATCAATACATCAATAGTGTTCACTCCCAAGCTACCACTGGCAGTGTAAGTATAGGCCCTGGTCACCCACATCTGATCTACATTCTAAAGCCCAGATGTTTAACAAGCTGATGATTTACTTCTCTTGCTCCAAGTTGCTATCCAGCAGACTTCTAAGACATAGGGAAAAAAGGTGTAGTAGGTCCCCTCCCTATAAGAATTAACTATAGAATCTGAAGAAGTCGTCTAATAGCTCAATAAGTTGGCTGAACCAAGTTTAACAATTGCTTACATGCATATCCTGATATGAATTAGATTTATCTGGTAGATAACCATAATAGATCATTCCAATTTTTGTAAACACATTCTGGTCCAAATTTTTGTAAACACTGTCAGTGAGCATCAAAACTTGTGAGTAGTACTTGCCCAACACTGCTGATATAAACTCAAGTAATAGACTAAATCCATTATTACGTCTCAACCAACCTGATGATCCAACAAATGTTGCACACCAGTATTTAAGTTCTCAAGCGTACGAACATCAATGGTTATCAATGATTCCATGGATGACTGGAATGTTTCTTTGTGTTGCTTATCAGTTCAGGCTTTGAGTTGTATACTTCATTTGAAGTAGATTCAATTGCAATAAATTGCCGTGTTAATCCTTTTTAGTAAAAAATGCATGATGGTTCCCTGTTCTTAGGAAATTGCACACATTTACGTTCTTAAATTTCATGGGTTATCAGCCATTTTAACTAGTCCAGGACAGCAATTTATGATGTGGCATGATACTCCTTTTGATCCCTTGCCTTCTGTTGGAGTGGTAAGATAGTTTGCTGAAAACCCCATCTTTGAACCTCATATAGTAGGAGCCCTATGTCAGCTACCGCACTTCTATGCATTGCAGTCTTGTTTTTAGGCAGATATCAGCAGGGGTAATCCCACCTTGATGTTTGCATGATTAGCCAATTTCTCGCAGTTATAAAGCATAATAAGAGCTGGTTAGGGTATAAAGCATTCCCTTGTAAACTTTTACAGCTGTTAGCAGAAGTGTCTGAGTTGCTTGCCCAGTTGCCACAAAAATAAACACTATCTATGCATGCATAGATAGTTGTTGGGAAAACTGAGTCTCTCCTCTGAAATTTCATTTTTGCAATAACTCCTTTTTATTGCCGATAGCTTATGCTAAAGTGTTTGATGGGTGCTAATTAATCTTGCCATCTTGTTTGTGTGCTTCAGAAGAGATCCGCTGTCTGTACTGCGATTACGAAGGCACCAAAATCGTGCACCCGGCTATGGAGGAATTCCCATTCAAAGGGCGCGACGTGGAGTTTCAGAAGATGGTGTGTGGAATAGATCCCTACCAAGATGAAGCATCTCCATACGAGCGGCAGCGCTACACCAACTGCACTATCATCAGGAGCTCGTCCAAGGCATTAGATTGGTTGGGATATGTGGTAGATGACTGGATCTATACCGACTTTGACGAGGAAGATGACAGTGATGATTGTAGTACTGACGAATCTGAGTGAGCGAGGTGGGTTTGGCTAGCGTTACTCGCAAGCAGTTAGTTTCGTACTTTGTTGTGCCCCGACTCGAGATAGGAGGCCTGAACGTACCCTCCCTTGCGGCCTTGGCACGAACGACCGTACCCGGGAGTAGCTCCGCGCGTGAAGGCGCGTGAGCGCGAGCCGTGGGGTGTTCACACCAGCTCATACACTTCGTGCTTTGTTAAACCCCTCTTCACCGAGTGTGGCGTTGCAAAGGACGAGCTCGAGCTCCATGGAGCTCGTTTTGCAAAAAAAAAAGAATCAAAATATATGTAAAAGTTTCAAAAAATGCCAAATTTGTTTCTACAAATACATATGCATATTCTTCAAGTATGTATAATTTTAATCAACTAATTTGATTATTTGCATGCCACACAAAAAAGACAAATATCTGACACAAATACAACAAAGAAAAAGCCTATTTCAATCTGCGTATTTGTCTTTTTTTATATACATCACATATGTTTATAGAAATTTATACGTGTATACTACAAGTATATGTCTACATGAAATTATTTTTTCTGATTTTTTTTTGAGATATGGAAAAGGTATTTTGGCTGAAAAAAATATATAGGGCTCAATGAAGCTCGGCCTCTGCAGCCACTTTTCGCCTCTTCACCTTCTTTCTTGGCAAAAACTAACGTGTTCCTTCTTTCTTCATGCAGGATGCAGCCAGCTCCTCCTTCGCCCTTATTCTCCACCATGGCCTTATCTTGAGAATGAAATTGGTCCAATTCCACACGCACCCTATCGAGGGGCGGGCCCAGTTCAATTCATGGGTATTCAAGTTGAATACCCACAATTTTTGCCAAAGAAATTTGCATATATAAAATGTGTACCATGTTTTATATCAAAAGGACAACATTTACGCGGAATAACAGTCCGCGTATGCTTTCAGCCCAAGAGAATAGTGAGCCCCCTTCCCGTTTCTCTCCGCTCCCGCTCAACATGGCATAGTGGCCCAATTGTCTTTTATCTAGTAGTCGGCTAGTCCCAGCCCAAGTGAAAACTCGGTAGTGGATGTGGGGCCATTGGTAAATCCTAAACGGCGCCTTATGCACCCGTTCCTTCCTTTCTCCCAAACGGGCGCACACCCTATCGTCAGCGCTGGGCCGGCCCATCTTTCCCTTTTTTTTCTGTTTTAACGCCTATCGTCAGCATTGGGCCAGCCCATCTTTCCCTCTCTTTTTTTTTGTTTTAACACCTATAGTCGGTGCTGGGCCGGCCCATCTTTCCCCCCTTTTTTCTGTTTTAACGCCAAAATAACTATGCTACGAGCAAGTTTCGAACCGGTGACCTCTTGCTCTTACTTAAGCTGCGCTAACCACCCACCACCAATGCCCATGGTGGCCTCATGGATGATCTTCATGCTTGCGTGCGTTACAGTGTTTGATGGCCAAGGGAACTATTTGGGTGCTTCTGTTACAGTGTTTGATGGCATCACGGATCCAAATGTTTTAGAAGCTCATGCTTGCTGTGAAGCATTCTCTTTAGCTACTGATCTTCACATCCAGAGGATTAAAGTAGCAACGGACTGTGCAACCACCGTGAATCATTTACAGGGAGAGTTTATGGGTGCTTCTGCCACTATTATCAGGGATATCTTGAATAGGATGTTGATGTTTGACAAACCTAAAGTAGTGCTTGAAGGAAGGGAATCGAATTTCGAAGCCCATGATCTGGCTAAAGCTTCGGCCTCTCTTGCCGCTGGACGGCATATTTGGTTATCTACCACTCCTAATGTTTTATTTGTACCAAACATTATTGAGAGTTAAAATAAAGTGTGGTTGTGACCCCTCAAAAAAACAATGCCCGTGGTGTTCCGTTTCTTCTTTTTCTCCTTTTTCATTTTTCCCTTCACCTTTTTTTCTTTTTTCCTTTTCCGTGTTCTGTTTTTATTGGAACAGTTTTCTTGGTTTTTTTATTTATCTTTTTTATTTTTTATTTTTATTAATTGAATGAACTTTTTTCAAAATCGATGAACTTTTTTGTGAAAGTCGGTGAACTTTTTTCAAAATCAAACGAACTTTTTTCAAATCAATGATATTTTTTTCGAAATCAATGAATTTTTAAAAACAATTGATGAACATTTTTCAAATGAAAAAAACTTTTTTCAAAATCAATGAACTTTTTTAAAAAACAATGAACTTTTCTGGAAATGGATGAACTTTTTTGAAAGTCGGTGAATTTTTTTCAATCTTTTTGTGAACTCTTTTTGAAAATCGATGAGATTTTTCTGCAAAATGATGAACCTTTTTCCAACTTGATGAACTTTTTAAAATTCATGTTTTTTTCAAATAATTCAAAAATCTAAGCGATACAATATAAGTAGCACAACCAGACAAGTTCTTATACTATTAACATTGGTTTCAGTCACTTCAATTTCGTTGCTCCAGTGGTAAGCACATTTTTTCGGGAGTCCAACGATGCGAGTTCCAATCCTGGACTTAGCTAATTTTTTTGCACTTTTTCCGTGCTATAAGTTCGGTACACTCGCTTTCCGTGGGCCGGCCCAAACTGAGCGCTGCAGTGAGCGCCAGTTGGTTTTCATGATGCAGAAGGCGCCCTATAGGAGCTCCTGGGGTTAATTGCACGATTGATCATACGTCCCGACTCCCAGTTCTCACCGCTGGCACGCCGCACACCGCATCTGGCGCAGTGGCGGACCGGCACATGACGGTGCCGCACATACATCCGGGGTGGAGATTGAGTTGAGGGCTTGAGGCGTCGATGTCGTTCGTCAGTCAACACATCAATCTTTTGTGATCACGTTAGGGCCTTTTGGGTTAATTCTTGATTGTTGTCTCCGATTCAATCTGTGGAGGTGCTTCATAGTTGTTTGTTGGTCAAATGTTCTTTTTTACTCTGGAGAGATGGGCATTAGTAGTACCGGATGTGAATTTGTTTTGGATGAATTGACATTAGTACTATCGATATCGATTGTACCCTCCATTTGTATCAGATGTCGCCACTTTGATATGTTATAAATAATTTGTCCTTTCATATGTTGAGCAATTCCAAGTTATGATCCCAAGTCAAAAAAAATCAAGTTATGGCCGATTATATGAATCTGAGATATTATTCCCAATTCTATGTTTATATTAGAGGTAAATACACTAGGGGTGCCTCAACTTGTTCTGCACGGTTAGTTTAGTGCCTAAAGTTGCAAAATACACGAAATTGGTGCTTAAACTTGTCCAACTGTGCAAATACGGTGCCACTTTCTGTATCTGGGCGTATGCTCTGCCCATGTGGCGTGACAACCCCACATGTCAGTGGCAGAGAGCGGGGAACGTGCTGGGTGGCCTGCGCTTGAGATTGTTTTTGCAGGAAACCCCTCATATTTAGTTTAATCACGTAGGAGTCAATATAAGCGTATGACAGACAAAAACTAAAGAAAACGTGTGAGTCCACGCCAAACTCTGCTGAATAGGCAATCATGAAGTCGAACTGTACATATTGTGTTGTTATGCAAAAGGTAATTCTTCTATAAAAATATAAAGGGGGCGCTTGCCTATGTGGTCTCGCCTTTTTTGTAACTTTGCAACACGGGCATATTGTGCCCGTTTTTTGAACTTCAAAGAAACGGATTTTTACAGCGCCAAAAAATTCGAATTTTTTTATATGTGCACATATAGAAGTGTAATACATCGTGTGAACTTTCATCAAAATCTGTGCTTGTATGTGAGAGATAAGAAAAAGACAAATACATGCAAAAATCAGCTATTTTTTTCACCGGTTTTTTGTCTTTATTGCAGAGTATAATATAACATCATTTCAGACGAAATTTGACAGTCACTTATAGCACATGCATATGTTTTTGTCCAATAAATAAATAAATGGTAACTTTTAAGTGACGGTTTTTACCCTTTCAAAAAAAAGTGCTCAGTGGCCACCGTGCTCCAAAAATCCGTTGTGGTCGCTATGTACCTCTTCAAGCGATTTTGTTTCCATATGGCGCTCGTATAGGTCCACACAAGTTTTATTTTTACTTTTTCAAGTTTGTGGTTATAATTTTTTTACTATTTTAAAAAATAAATGTTCGAAAAAAGTACAAACTGCCATAAACTTAGAAGAAAGTTTTAGTGCATTTGAAAAATGTTCAACATGTTTTGGGAAAAGTTTTCACATGTATTAACAAATTATAAGTGTTTTTGAAAAATATTTGCCATGCATTAAAAATGACAATGTGTATTTTACAAAAGGCTCAACATGTTTTTAGAAAATGTTCAATGCTTATTAAAATTGTTTTGAATATCCTTATATTTCTACAAACATGGTTGACATGTTTGGATACATTGTAGAATTTAATATTATTAGAAAATAATTTTTAATACATGTTGAATAGTTTGCAAAATACAAAGTTGTCAAATTTTTAATAATTGGGCATTCTAGAAATAGAGTGAAGATACACAATAATTGTGTGTGCTTCTCGTGCAGAATGAAGATATATTAATTTACACAATTGTATTTAATATGGGTTCAACATAAAATTCTGAAAAAGTTTATTTTACCTCTTCAAAGTACACACAAAAAGAAGAAAAAAGATTTGAAAATACAAAGTAATTTAATATTGGTAATTATTGTATTTTTATATGGGAAAAATTGTGTGTCATAAAACTAAACATGAACTTGGAAAAAATAAAAAATAAACAGTGGTAATAAATAAAAAATAAATGATGGATAAACGCATCAATCAGTCTACAATAGCTTTATTGCTAACATTCTTATGGAAAGCAAAGTTTAGCTGCATGGCTAGATCGTGCCGGTAGTTGACCACGAGGTGCCTCGTTCGAAACTCCTATGTGTGTTTTTTTCATTTTATTTCTATCTGGCATACCCTATACTTCAAGACTTTCCTGCATGATTAAATAAAATTTGAGTTTGGTTTCTGTAAAATAATTCCTCACGAGCGGGCACATGGGCCACTGCCGCACTAGCACGCCACGCGGACATCACGTACGTTGGAATATTGGAATACGGATGAAGGCACCGTATTTGCACGATCGGACAAGTTTAAGCATCAGTTTCATGTATTTTACAACTTTAGGCACCAAACTGATTGCACAAGACAAGCTTAGGCACCTCCGATGTATTTAATCATTACTTGAAAAACAGAAGCGGTATTGGTGTTGGTTTGTATGTTGACGTTTGATCCAGTTGACATGGCATGTGCCTTCTTGAGCGGAAGACAGCGGGGTCACGGACCAATTGGCTTCCTGTCCCCGCTGCAGCAGCAGACCGTGGGATGGCGCCAAAGGGCAACGTTGCCTGCCGGCAGCGCTGAGGGCGCAGTCGTCGTGCTGCTTGCGCTGGAGAAGTGGGTATTCTTTTCGTTCGAAAATACTTGTTATCAAAATAAATAAATAAAATGTATCTAAAACTAATATACATTTAGATATATCCCTTTTATTCATTTTAATGATAATTTTTTCCAGACGGAGGGAGTACTAGCTTGATCTTGTTCTTGGATCCCGTAGTCATGATGGCACCGTCCTTGGGCTCGTCGTCTTGGCCGCTCCACCGCCGTCATTCTCAACCACGGCCGCCATGGCAACCAGCTGGTTCCTGCCGAGGCCTGGCCCTGATTTTCAGCTCGTGCCTTACTTCCTCGATTTCTTCTTCTTTTTGTTCGTATCGAACTTGAATTTTTCAGGCCGTGGATGTGTGTTTAAATTAAAATCCGACATTAGGCTGCACGGTGCAATTCTTCGTTTTTTATGAGAAAAATGATGATCAGGGGAGTAAATCTATTTTAACTAGATGATGCCCCGCACGTTGTTGCGGGAATGTTTGCAATATTTTAATGAGATTTTAATTATATGAAACATGAATTCTTGAAATAATAGTTTCTGAAAGTATGTAAGAATTAAATGTAAGTACATAATAAAATGAAATTTTACATGCATGCATGTTGTAGTGGAATTTTAATATGCATAGTTGCATATTGAGGTGTGCTTTTTCTTATGCATGTTGAATGATGAGGTGGCATGCTTGCATGTTGAGAGAAATATCTTAGTGGGGGCTAGCTATTTAGATATAGAAGACTAGGGAGTAAAGGAGAACTACTACATAGTGCGCTGTGTAAAATTCCAGCTGGCCGCTCGAGTTGAGGTAGCCAGATCTATGAGGCTAACTCCAACGCGCGACCCCATCCTGTCCGCCCACGTCCGTTTGGGGGTAAACGGACAAAGCAGGTCTCCCAACGCGCGGCCGCAAACGGACCGTCGTCTGTTTTCTGTCCGCTTTCGACCCATTCCCGGCCCAAGTTTGAGCCGAGTTTGCGGCCGAACGGACAATGCGCGAACGGGCGGGACGCACGCCCTTGTCCTCCTCTGACCCGCCCGTCGGTGGCACTGCCGGCCACTTTCCCTCATTTTCCTCCAAAACCTCCCGCGGCCCCGGCCTTCCCCCTCTCTCCGTCCACCATGGCCGACGACGCGAATCCCGACGACCTACCACCTGCCGTGAAGAAGAAGCCCGTGGCAAAGAAACCGCGGTCGGAGCTCTCGCCGGCATCCGCCGCCAAGCTCGACAGGGAATCGACCAAGAGAAGGGACCGGCAAGCCGTGGAAAAGGAGAAGAAGGCCGCCGCGCAATACACATCCAAGTGTGCCCTGCGGCGTGCGATGTAGCACCAGGCCGAGATCGACGACAAGGAGTCCATCGTCTCCAAGGCGCACACCCTCCTCGGGATGGGTGGTATAGCCCGCCCCTTGTCGGCCATTCCCTCGGCCGCGGCGAGCACAGGCTCGTCGGCCATCGACCGCCGCAACGCCGTTCCCCTAGCTCGTCCGTCTCACAGGGCACGCCGGATTTTCGTGCTCCGCCGCCGCACGGCCATGGGCAGACGCGATTCTCTATGTCGCCGGACTGCGTGGTGATCGACCCGACTACGCCCGCGGGTGTCATCGACCTCAACATCACGCCGGTGTACAGTGGCGCTGGCCATTGTGAAGACGGCACGCAAAGGAAGCAGCCCCAGTCATTCGAGTCGGCTACCATTGCTGGTGAGCTGTTCGGTGATATGCCACCACCGACGCAGACGTCAACGGTCGATGACTCGTACTACTCCTCGTTCATGCAGAACGTCATCTTTGAGGGCCGTGGTGAGGCGTTCCACGTCGACGGCCAAGAGCAACCTTTTGATGCCGACGCGACCCAAAGCCAGGATGGCCGTGGTACCTATGATGACTCTTAGTTCGGCGGCAATGATGATGCCGATGAGGACAACCATGGCAACTCGTGGCATGAAGATGATGACTTGTATTGTGAAGATAAAGAAGATGAGGTCGACATTTCCGTGGAGCCATTGTGTTTCATCGACAAGCTCACCCAAAAGGCCGAAGCACAAAAGAGGAGGAAGATCATTCACACAAGATAATATAGCCAAGCCGAGGACACTTTGATTTGCGGGAGTTGGAAGGAAATTGGCCAAGATCCAATCAAAGGTGCCGAGCAAAAAGGAGTGGTCTTTTGGACAAGAGTTGACAAGAACTTTCATGAGCGAAGAAAGTTTGCCTCCTAGTAATTCACAAGCACTCGCGACATCAATTCAATCCAAAAAAGGCGAGGATTCATCCAACAAAAATGCAACAAATATTGTGCCGCGCTTGAGAGCGTCAAAGCCCGTCCCGTGAGTGGCCTAGGCCTTGATGACTTGGTATGAACCCCTCTCTCTTCCATCATGTGTCCATTCATGTTGGCATGCCATTTAAGCTTCATGCATTCTTTGTCGCATGTTTGATTGTGTAGGCATTCCAATCTTTAGAAGCCATCAAGGCCCGACACAAAGACAAGCCATTCACTCTCACGCATTGTCGGGTGATCATCAAAGATTGCCCCAAGTTTAAGGACCAATACAATGCTCGTAGGAAGAAGAGAGGAGAGAAGGCGGAGACAACGGCCGAGGGTGATGCGGGAGACGTGCTCAAGAGGCCGAGGGGCAAGACAAGCTCGAAGTCCGACAAGAAGCGTGATGCGTCTTCTATAGCCTTGCAAGGAACTTTGGAGGATATAATGAGCCAAAAGGAAATGCGGGACAAGAGGGAGATCAAAGGGAGGGAGGAGCAAATGAAGATATACCTAGATCCTCAAACGAAGAAGCTTGACATGGAGGAGGCCGTGAAGAAGAGGAAGCTTGACATCGAGGGGGCCGCTCAACTCAAGAAGCTAGAGATCGAGGCCACCAATGCCGACACAAAAGCCAAGTAGGTGGCACTATTTATCATGATCGTCGACAAGAACAACATGTCATCGGAGAGGAAGGCTTGGTTCACGAACCGGTAGAAGGAGATGTTCGCCCGCAACGGCATGATCTAGGTGAGACGACGGCTGCGATGGCGGTCCTTTCCTTTTTGAAGGCTGGCTCCTGTGCCGGCCGCTGGCTTTGTTGCCGGCGAGAAAACTTGTCTCTTTTGAAGGCTGGCTACTATGCCGGCCGCTGGCTTTGTTGCCAGTGACCAAACTTGTCCGTTCTGAAGGCTAGCTCCTGTACCGGCCGTTGGCTTTGTTGCTGACGTGAAACATGTCTTTTTGAAGGTTGGCTCCTATGCCTGCCGCTGGCTTTGTTGTCAGCGTCAGACTGTAAGCCGCCGGTTGTGTTGCCGGCCAACGGGAACTAGTGCGAACCACGACCGCGGTTTAAATTCTTTGTTTCTTACTTTTGCATGCACGGGGACAAGATATGACCAAAATGCATCCGCGCGTTGGATGCACAGCCTGACGCATCCATGAATCCGAGCGGACATGGCCCCATTGCCACACCCAAACAAACCAAATTCGAACAAAGCGGACATCCGTTTGGGATCGCACGTTGAAGTTGGCCTGACGCCCATGTAGGCTGGCGCGGCCCAAGTCGCGCCATGGTAGCTGCTCCTCACAAGCATCATCACCGGTCGAGTCAACATCCCTCCAAGATGTGACAAGTCAGTCAAAACCTCCAAAGTGTGACATGTTAGCACAAATACCACATAGTTTGCGCGGTTTTGGAGGCAAATATTGTATTAGAGCTACGACAACTAACCTGGATTCGAGGGAGTACTAAAATGACTTTAGGGGTTTACATCATCTACAACCGTGATTACCTAGTCTACTGACCTATATGCCCGCGGGCGCGTCCGTGTCAGTGACAGGACAAGGCCTATTTCAGTTGCTCCACAAGTACGATTGCTCTATTACTCTATAATTGAGCCCCATTACTCTATAATTCTCAGCTTTCTTTAATTTTCTTTCGTGTGTCATGTATTCTGTTTTGTTAGGTTTAGGTCAATGGGGAGACTACGGAAAGTCTCTCACAATGATGTTTTGGTAGTTTCTTCTATTGAGAGGGCTGATTCTTTGAATGATCCTTTTGTGCCTAATGACTTTGTGGAAGATGGTTCTAATGCTATGTCTTTGGTAGTTATTTTTGTCTTGTTCTCTACTTTCATTTTCGTTTTTATTCTTTCTTTCAGTTTATTAAAATTTCTGTTTGTTGACTGAATTATTTTTTAGGATCTTTCTAGTGATGATAGAGATTTTGATAAAACTATTTTCAATTTCTATGTGAATCATGTGAGTCTTTCTGATCTAGTTACAATTAATGACTTATCTTTTTTATTCACAAGAATTACAATGTAATTTAGCCTAAAATTATAGTGTAGTATGCCCCTAGTATTACAGTGTAATGTATCCAAAAAATTCATTGCAATCCCCATGCTTCCTTTTTGTAATTGCAGTGTAATATACCCTAGAATTGCAGTGTAATTTAGCCCAGGTTTTAGTGTAATCCCAATGCTTCATTTTTTAAATTATAGTGTAATTTTCCCAGAATTACAGTGTAAACTCCATGCTTCATTTATGTAATTACAGTGTAATTTTCCCCATAATTACAATGTCAAGTTCATGCTTTATTTATGTAATTATAGTGTAATTATTCCCCGAATTGCAGTTCCTAGAAATTCAGTGTAATTTTTTTCTTCTAAACAAAGTAGTGTAATTTTCTCGATGAACTTCTGTATTACTTGATATTTGGGCTTCATTCTTGTTCAGATTTGCTTGAATTACAGTGGATTTTAACTCTGCTTTGTGTGATTATCCTGTGTAGTATCTTGGTTATTATCATTGTAATCCACTAGTGTGATTATTCTTTTCCTTCACTGTCCATGTATACCAGCACTATAACAAGCTCTACTTTTGATTGTCAATATTAATGCATTCATCTGATAGGACTTGTGTTCTTTATGTTGATAGGTCTGTCTCTGTATTCATGACTTCATCTGAACTTGCATGTATCTCTGTACTTATTCTGTTCAGCTTTTGCTTGAATTTCCGGTGGATTTTAACTCTTTGAACTACAGTGTAATACCTCTTAATTTCTCTGTAATTTCCACTATATTTGTAGTGTAATATTCCCCAGGATTACATTGTAATATACATACCCCAAATTTATATTGTAATATCCCTCAGAATTACATTGTAATTCTGAATTGTATTAAATAATGCTGGAATACAGTGTAATATTCTCCCAGTTTGCATTGTATGTCATGTAGGTATTACACTGGAATTCATCTCATTTTTTCCATGAATGTCATGAGTTGTCTAACTCTGTAATTTCCCCTGAGTTCATGTTAGCTACATTGCCCTGTATCGCAGCAAAGATTTTTTCATATGTACTACAACACAGCTTTTTTCATGTAATTTCCTCATGGTTCATGTTACCTACATTGCCCTATACTGCAGCAAAGTTTTTTTTCATGTGTACGTTACACTGGAATTCGTGTTGGTGTAGTATTTTGACAGTGAAATATTAACAGTTTTACCTTCCGATAGTTAGAATTTTTCCCCTCATGATTCCAAAATTCTCACTATATTGTATGATGGTTTTTTTGCAGGCTAGTTCATGTAGCAGGTGTACGTAGAGCAGCAGGGTGAGGAAAAACATGGAAGAGTTCAATAGAAGTGTGATCAAAAGGAGTAGGACATTTCGTGAGGTGTGGACCGTCTCTTGGATGATCTTCCTTTGTCCACCACCAATTAATTCAGATCTATTCTTCCCCCTTGCTTCTCTCCAGGTACTTGCCCCTCTGATGTGCCTCTCTGACTTGTTTTTGTTCTTCCATCTTCTCACCCCCTCTCTCCCATGACGTCTCTCTGATGTTTTTCTACTCTTTCTTCTCATTTCCCCTCTCCCATGGGCCATGGCGCCTCCCAGATGACTTGTGTGATGCAAGTTAAAAAAGGGTCCTGGGAGACGCAAGTATTCTGATGATTTTTGTTCCTTTTCTTTGTCAGGTGATTTGTTGTCCAGGAAAGGAAAAAAGAGCGTGGGCAACGGTCCAGGAGGGTTTGGTGATAGTTGCCTTGTTTTGTTTCGGTTATTAGTTAGAACCGGGTCATATTTTAGCCACCCGACCCCTTTTTTGGAAATACAAGCATACAATTGTCCATGGTATTTGGACATAGGTGTCAGCACTTGATTTATCAGGAAATTTGACTATAATATAGTGCTTTTTACCTTTGTATTGGATGACTTTCTCCATTATTTAACTTGTTTACCCCCGACCCGGGTCTGATGTTTACCCCTGACCTGTTTAGGCGTTCTTTTTTGCTTTGTGTTGATTTTACTGCTCATACAGGTGTAATGTGTTGATTGGTCAGGAAATTTGACTGTTTCGAATTGAAAAACAGTCAAATGTCAAATAGACAGTCCCAAAAAGAAACATAAAAAACGAAAAAAAGAAAAAAGAACATTAAAACAAAAAAGAAAAAGAAACAGTAAAAGAAAAGAAACAAAAGGGGTAAAGGGGGGAATAGAAAAACCAGTTCAGGAACCTTCTAGAAGGTTCCCAAAACCAGAAAAAACCGTCTGGGAACTACCTAGAAGATTCCCAAAACTGGATTCGCTTTAACGTTTGAACGGGCCGGCCCATCCTAACGCGCTCGTCAATCTGCCTGTGCGTCCGGTCGACTACTTGCCGCAAAGAGCAGCAAATAGGAAATTCCCCCCTATTTCTCGTGTTACGCGAGCCGAGAGGAAACTAACATTGAAGGGAACGCAGGACTGGGCCGGTCCAGTTGGTGTCTTGTACATTTTCTTCCGATCGGGACTTGAACGCGGAAACAAGCAGTTAATTCAAATTTGTTGCGCCTGCAGTTTCTTCTCCTCCTCTCTTCTTTTTCCTTCTTTCTTTGCTTCTTCTTTCCTCCTTTCCTTTTCTTCTTTATTTGCTACTTCTTTCCTTTGGACACATTCAACTAAGAGTACATTTTCTTCTTTCCGGTTTGGAAAATGTACATATTTCCCAGTAATTTGTGCATAATAAATTAATTCTTTCTTATTTTCTAACGTACACTTGAGTGAAATTCACAAAGTCACTAAAAATATTGTTCTGAAGAACAAAGTGTACTAAATTCTTCAATCAAAAAGGCAGGGGATTAAAACTACATACTAAGTATTTATATTTTGAATAGTAATCATTGAGTCAGCACAAATTGTAAAACAACTACCCGGTAGTTTCGAACTAGTCATTTGAAAAATGATAATTACTGGATAGTAAACATTAACTCACAAAGTACAAACTTCTCAAATATAGATGAACTGAAGCTTGCTAACTTCTCAAAAAACAGTCTACATTTTCCATTTGTAACCCAATATTCTTCTTACTGCCTGTTAGTGATGCATTACTTTAAGTTGTTTTGCTTGCCATGCTGAAGTCCCATGGTATAAGTTCCAATTTGTCCAAAGCCTGCAACAATTTGGAACAGAAAACTGTATTGCTTCAAGTGTCTAAGCTACATGAGCAGAAAAGTGAATGCATAATTGACAGAGCTAGAAGAATACGATAATTCATATTCTTTGGAAGACGCATTACTTCAAGTTCTCCCATGCTACAGTTCCCAGTCACTCCAACACAGGTCCAAGACCTGCAACAATTTGGGGCAGAAAACTAAATTACTTCAAGTTTTGAAGCTACATGAACAGGAAAACTGAACTCACTGCATAAGTGTCAAACATTAGTAAGAAGACTGAATGAATAACACACTTACGTGTTTTTCTATGAAATCTTTGACAAATGGTAGTTTTATTCTATTGTACTTGTTTGTCGGCAGTTGGAACACAAATTTCTCTCGAAAAGCTTGCACATTCAGCTGAAGATTAACTTGGGTAAACAAAGGAAGAAATGAAGACTGCATCTCGTTGTAGTAAAAATGAGATTCAAACAAGATATGAAGCTTGCAAATCCAGCAAAAAGGAAAAAGTTGGAAGACTATTGGAAAATAAAAGAATGGCACGAAATTTTGAGAATATATTAGCTGCAATGTCGTTGTAACTTGTCAAGTACTTCCACACATAGATGCATGTATCAACAGATTCCCTATATTGCAATGACACAAAAGTTGGTGCATGCAGCATAGTCTGCGCTAAAACAAAAAAAATGAAAGAGAGATTTGTGTGTAACCAAGGATCTCTATGCATCCAAAGGGGATAATAAACCTTGTTTCCAACTTTGGCACTTTCATGTGCCTTATTCCAAAAGTCTAGATAATGAAGAAAGGGAAATGAGGATAGCTTGCTATGAAAAGCATTTTGAAATTGTATACTACAGTTGAAATTGGCGTCAGAATTTTATGTGAATCAATGTCAGGATTGAGAATGTCGAAGCTCATATCGATGAAATTTGCAACAAGGAACCAATTGGTTGGTCCTCTGGGTTTTCTCTGCACTGGGCAAGGGATGTGGAACTGTTTTGGGGAGTTGATAAGATAATGTGTGATTGAAGTAAAAAATAAGTTATGGAGAACTTTTTTTAATTTCTTTTGGGAAAGAAACCTTATCAATCCAACTCTCTCTAGCCTATATCCAATACTGAGCTCTGAGAAAATTGTTTTATGTTGGGAATGATCCAAATTTGGTTTCATCAGAAGCATCTGGACATGTTAAAAAAATGGTCACAAAAACTAATTTAGTTGACTACCTATCAATACAACTAAGTGGAGAAGAAACTCAAGTTCGGGAGGTAAACTTACAATAATGTCTGAATATAGAACACGCGTCAAAACTTCATTTGGTAAGCCTTCTCACCATTCTTCTACCGCATATACTCGTTAGACATAAGAAGATCTAAGAAACAGTCCATGACACGCCCATGAAGTTCATGCATCTCAAATGAATTTCAGACAAACTACAACTTGTTGCATAGTTCAACAAATTATTTCATAGATCATCAAATCCACAACATAAATTGTTCATGAAGCTCAAGGACAAAGTTTAGCACATAAATGAAACAAACATAGAGATGCAAACTATGCTTGTTGTCGCCCATGCCATGCCCACCACTCCTCTGTCACATCCTTTTGGAGTTCTTCGTGTGTATCGGAATCTAGAATCTTATTGTAGACCTCAAGAAGGCGATGAAAACAGTCTTGCACCCGACATGACCGAACCAAAATCCCCATGAGGTCATAGTGCTATAGTCTAAATCTTGACCATGCTCATTTTCTAGGATCATATTGTGTAAGATCACGCAAGCTGTCAAGATGTACCTGTGACGCCCCCGATTTAATCGTACACTAATCATGCACGCAAATGTGTACGATCAAGATCAGGGACTCACGGGAAGATATCACAACACAACTATAAAACATAAATAAGTCATACAAGCATCATAATACAAGCCAGGGGCCTCGAGGGCTCGAATACAAGTGCTCGATCATAGACGAGTCAGCGGAAGCAACAATATCTGAGTACAGACATAAGTTAAACAAGTTTGCCTTAAGAAGGCTAGCACAAACTGGGATACAGATCGAAAGAGGCGCAGGCCTCCTGCCTGGGATCCTCCTAACTACTCCTGGACGTCGTCAGCGGGCTGCACGTAGTAGTAGGCACCTCCGGTGTAGTAGGGGTCGTCGTCGACGGTGGCGTCTGGCTCCAGGGCTCCAGCATCTGGTTGCGACAACCAGGTAGAAGGGAAAGGGGAAAAAGAGGGAGAAAAGCAACCGTGAGTACTCATCCAAAGTACTCGCAAGCAAGGAACTACACTACATATGCATGGGTATATGTGTAAAGGGCCATATCAGTGGACTGAACTGCAGAATGCCAGAATAAGAGGGGGGATAGCTAGTCCTATCGAAGACTACGCTTCTGGCAGCCTCCGTCTTGCAGCATGTAGAAGAGAGTAGATTGAAGTCCTCCAAGTAGCATCTCCAAGTAGAATCTCCAAATAGCATCTCCAAGTAGCATCTCCAGTAGCATCGCATAGCATAACCCTACCCGGCGATCCTCCCCTCGTCGCCCTGTGGAAAAGCGATCACCGGGTTGTCTGTGGAACTTGGAAGGGTGTGTTTTATTAAGTATCCGGTTCTAGTTGTCATAAGGTCAAGGTACAACTCCAAGTCGTCCTGTTACCGAAGATCACGGCTATTCGAATAGATTAACTTCCCTGCAGGGGTGCATCAACTTACCCAACACGCTTGATCCCATTTGGCCGGACACACTTTCCTGGGTCATGCCCGGCCGCGGAAGATCAACACGTCGCAGCCCCACCTAGGCACAACAGAGAGGCCAGCACGCCGGTCTAAACCTAAGCGCGCAGGGGTCTGGGTCCATCGCCCTGAGCACACCTGCACGTTGCGTGGGCGGCCGAAAGCAGACCTAGCCTAGTGGCGTTCCAGTCCAATTCGGCGCGCGCCACTCCGTCGCTGACGTCTGAAGTGCTTCGGCTGATACCACGACGCCGGGATACCCATAACTACTCCCACGTAGATGGTTAGTGCGTATAGGCTCGTAGCCAACTCAGATCAAATACCAAGATCTCGTTAAGCGTGTTAAATATCCGCGAACGCCGAGCAGGGCCAGGCCCACCTGTCTCCTAGGTGGTCTCAACCTGCCCTGTCGCTCCGCCACAAAGTAACAGTCGGGGGCCGTCGGGAACCCAGGCCCACCTCTACCGGGATGGAGTCACCTGCCCCTTCAGCCCCCATCTCCGAACAGTATCACAGGTAATGTAACTGTGTAAAGTATATCGTATATGCCCGTGATCACCTCCCGAAGTGATCACAGCCCAGTAGTATAGCATGGCAGACAGACAAGAGTGTAGGGCCACTGATGGAACACTAGCATCCTATACTAAGCAGTAGGATAGCAGGTAAAGGTAACAACAATAGTAGCAAGGACAGGCTATGCAGCAGTATAGGATTAACTGAAAGCAGTAACATGCTACACTACTTTAATGCAAGCAGTATAGAGTAGAATAGGCGATATCTGGTGATCAAGGGGGGGGGGCTTGCCTGGTTGCTCTGGCAAGAGAGAGGAGTCGTCAACTCCGTAGTCGAACTGGTCAGCAGCAGCGTCGGTCTCGTAGTCTACCGAAGAGAAGGGGGGGAAGAAATAATGAATACAGAGCAAACAAAGCATCACAAAATATAACAAGGCAATACGCGATGTTCGGTATGCCCTAACGCGGTAGTAGGTGATACCGGTGAAGGGGGGGGGGAAACATCCGGGAAAGTATTCCCGGTGTTTCGTGTTTTCTGACAGATGAACCGGAGGGAGAAAGTTGCGGGTTTGATATGTTAGGGGTGTGTGGTGGACGAACGGGCTACGTATCCGGGTTCGTCTCGTCGTTCTGAGCAACTTTCATGTACAAAGTTTTTCATCTGAGCTACGGTTTATATTATATTAATTTTAAAAGATTAAAATCATTTTTAGCATTTATTTAATTATTTTAATTCAACATTATCCAGAACAGTGCACGCTGACGTCAGCATGACGTCAGCAGTCAACAGAGGCGTTGACTGGTCAACTGACGTGTGGGCCCCGTTTGTCATTGACTGTTTAGTCTACTTAATGTTTAACTAATCTAATTATTGTTTAATTAAACTAATTAGTTAATTAGGTTAATCTAATTATGATTAATTAACTTAATTAATTGCTTAATTAATTAATTAATTTAATTATTATTTATTTATTTAATTATTTTTATTAATATATTTTTTAAAACATTTCTGGGGCTGGAGCCCCCATGCTAGTGGCCTAGAGGGGCCATAGCGGGCGTGGGTTCACAGGCGTCGGGCGCCGGGTGCGGGCGCACCCGAGCGGTCGCTGGGCGACGGGCACCAGCCCGCCCGGCAAGGCACATCGGGGCGAGGCCATGGCCGGCTGCGAGCACGGGAGCAGCACGGAAGGGGGCTGCGGGCGAGGCCAGGGCGAGTGGGAGCGCGGTCGGAGCCGAGGCCAGGGGCTCCAGCGTGGGCACGCGCGGGGGGTGATGGCGGGCGCGGCGAACTCGGCAGGTCGCCAAGGCAGGGGAGGCTGGTGGCCACGGCGAGCGCGGGCCGGGGCGCGGTGACCGCGGGCGGTGGCGAACGGGGGTGAGGTCGGGGCGGTGACCGCGAAGCACGGGGCCACGTGAGTGCATGCACGGGACACACGTCGAGGCGAGGGAGAGAGAGGGGGCCGGGGCCTCACCAGGTGCCTGCAGGGAACGAGGCAGTGGGCGTGATGGAGGTCGGGGAGGGCCGACGAGGGAGATCCGGCGGAGTGGGTGGCAGTTCGGCGGGGGAGCGTTCCGGCGAGATCCGTGGAGCTTCGGGCGGCGCCAGGCGTGCGGCGAGGGAGGTGCGGTCGAGGCGGCCGGCGAGGTGTCGCGGGCGGCGATTGGCGTGGCGAGCGTCGGGCGGTGGAGTCGGGGGTTCCAGGCGGCGGTGGCCTCCCCTGGATCCCG
>NC_041382.1:708685171-708735246 GCF_002162155.2 Triticum dicoccoides | reverse complement strand
GAGGGGGGAGAGGGAGTGGCGTCGTGGGGAGGGGAAGTGGGTGACGGGGTGGTTAGGGTTTCGGGGGGGGGAATGGATAAGGGGAGGGGGTGGCCGGTTGGGCCTGCACCCGAATGGGCCGGCCAACGAGGCCAGTAGGCCGTGGGAGGGGGTTCCCTTTTTTTTAGTTTCTTTCTTTTATTTGTTTTCCTTTTCTGTTTTTATTTATTTTAAAATACTTAGGCAGTTTATAAAATTGTGTCTATTACACCATATTGACTTATGTAAAATATGGCATCTCCCGAACACTTTTGTTTTAAATTTTGAAAAACTTTTATTGTTTGCTTTGATTTTGAAATTTGAATTCGAACGGGATTGAATCATCGCGAGGTTTACAACAGTAAGAGTGGTGATGAGGCATCATTAGCAGAGGTTACTGTAGCTTGATTATCCGGGCGTCACAGTACCATAGGATATCTTTATTCCAAAACCTAGTCTGTCCTCGCACAATAGCAAAATGGGCATGCAAAATCTCAAAATCACTTTCCACATCTTTTCTAGCAACTGTTTGAGCATTGTGAAAGTAAAGTTCTTTCTTACCTTGGAGTTTTGGAACTGGCTTGACGAAAGTACTCCACTTTGGATAAATCTCATCCGCAAGATAATACCCAAAGTTGTACGTGCACCAATTTGCTTGAAAGGTCGCCCATGTGTGTTCCGCGTTAGCTAACTTGGTGAAGAGAGGAGATCGATGCAACACATTGATATCATTGCAAGATCCAGACATCCCAAAGTAGGCATTGTCAGATCCATGTCTCCTGATCCACCACTGACTCAAGAATGATGGTTGCGTCCTTTGTACTGTCCATATCATGCTCAGGGGCAATTCTTTCACTTCCAGTGCATGCAGCCAATGGAGCCAAGCATGCCTGGAAACCCACGGGCCTTGTTCGTCTCCAAAAGTCTCGTCGTGTCTTGAGCATTGGGTGCTCTCAAATACTGAGGACCAAACACTTCACAACCACCTTCACAAATTGTTTGACGGAGAAAATTGAAGTGCTCTCTCCCATTGCCAAGTTGCCATCAATGGAATCTACCGGAATACCATAAGCCATCATGCACAATGCAACAGTGACCTCCTCGGTGCTATGTCCAAGAGCTTCGGCACAGTTCCTCCTTTGAATGAAGGACTGGTCATGTTCCTTCACATAATTGCGTGCATGAAGAAACAAGCCTATGGACGTCCTAAACCGGTGTCAAAAATACCTTTCTGGATAGTGAGGTCTTGAGGCAAAGTAGTCGCCCCACAATCGGTCGCCCGCCTCTTTCCTTTCTTTCCATAGAAAATCACAATCATAGCAATATCTTCCTCCTCGGTCAAATCAAATTCCTCAACCGACGAGGAATCATCGTAATAGTTGGAGTCGCACGAACTCATCTACAATACGAAACTACCTACCAAGCTATAGTTCTACAAATGCATAAAACCCGAAATTATTTTTCTTCCCTTGGTAGTTATTTCGTCGAACACCTTGTGTGCAAGGAGGAGATATCCAGCTGGAGAGTCGTCAGTGGCTTGCGGCTATCGGGAGGGGGTGGGCAACAGCCACCGGAAGTGCTCCTCAACATGGGGAAGCCGGCTATCCATCCAAGAGCTCCGAGACTGTCGTGGTCGGCCAAATGTCGTCGACCTCCGCTCGGCCGCGACGGTGGTGCACCCAGCTGTGCAGCTCTGACGGCCACTAGAACACCGAGTGGGGACATGACAGAACAACCATGGACACAACGGTGGCCAATCAACAGTGAATAGACGACCAATTTGATGCGGCGGTCACGACACGGGCAGAGACCAAATCAGGGCGAACGGCAGAGCGGCGACAACCCGCGGGCGAACGGAGGAGGGGCGACGAGGTAGAGAAGTAGTGGCAGAGCAGCAACGATGTTGGTATATGGTGGTGGGTCTGCAGTGGCGATGGCAGCAGGCGCGCAGATCCAGTGATTTTTTTCCTGGGCGCGGGAGTGAAACGGGGGTCTGATACGTCTCCAACGTATCGATAATTTTTGATTGTTACATGCTATTATATTATCTATCTTGTATGTTTTATATGCATTTATATGCTATTTTATATGATTTTTGGGACTAACTTATTAACCTAGAGCCCTGTGCCAGTTTCTGTTTTTTCCTTATTTTTGAGTTTCGCGGAAATAAAATATCAAACGGAGTCCAAATAAGCTGAAAATTTACGGTGATTTTTTATGGACCAGAAGAAGCCCCTGAAGCAAAAGAGCTGGGCCAGAAGAGCCATGAGGCATCCACAAGGGTGGAGGGCGCCCCCCTAGGGCGCACCCCTACCTTGTCGTCGTCTCATGGACCCCTCCCTGACTTGTTCCCGACGCCAAAAATTTCTATAAATATAGAAACCCCTAGAAATAAACCTAGATCGGGGGTTTCGCCGCCGCAAGCCTCTATAGACATGAAAAACCAATTGGGAGCCCGTTCCGGCACCTTGCTGGAGAGGGAAACCATCACCGATGGCCATTTTCATCATCCCCGCGGTCTCCATGACGAGGAGGGAGTAGTTCACCTTCGGGCCTAAGGGCATGTACCAGTAGCTATGTGTTTGATCTCTTTCTCTCTCTCATATTCTTGATTTGGCACGATCTTGATGTACCGCGAGCTTTGCTACTATAGTTGAATCATATGGTGTTTCTCCCCCTCTACCTTCTTGTGATGAATTGAGTTTTACCTTTGAGCTTTCACTATTGTCGGATTGATTAGGATTTGAGAACACTTGATGTATGTCTTGTGTGGAATACCCGTGGTGACAATGGGGTATTCTATTGATTCACTTGATGTATGTTTTGGCATTCAACTCGCGGATTCCCGAGGTGACATTGGGATAATCTATGCATAGGGGTTGATGCATATTTTCGTCCTTGTTTTTCCGGTAGAAATCTTGGGGCACTCTTTGAGATTCTTTATGTTGGATTGAATATTAAGAATCTGAAGTTGTTTGATGCATATCGGATAATTGACCCACGGATACTTGTGGTGACATTAGGGTTGATTGATGTGTGTCATATGGTGTTATTTTACTACGAACTCTAGGGTTGTTTGTGACACTTATATGAATAGCCCAACGGATTGATCGGAAAGAATAACTTTGAGATGGTTTCGTACCCTACAAGCAATTTAATCTTATATTCTCCGCGATAGGAACTTTGGAGTGACTTTTGTCGCACATTGAGGGATTGCCATATGATCTAATTATGTTATCATTGTTGAGAGAACTTGCACTAGTGAAAGTATGAACTCTAGGCCTTGTTTTCAAGCATTGCAATACCTTTTTCGCTCACTTTTGTTACTAGTTACCTTGCTATTTTTATATTTCCAGATTACAAAAACCTATATCTACCATTCATATTACACTTGTATCACCATCTCTTCGCCGAACTAGTGCACCTATACAATTTACCATTTGTATTAGGTGTGTTGGGGACACAAGAGACTCTTTGTTATTTGGTTGCAGGGTTGTTTGAGAGAGACCATCTTCATCCCGCGCCTTTCACGGATTGATAAACCTTAGGTCATCCACTCGAGGGAAATTTGCTACTGTCCTACAAAACTCTGCGCTTGGAGGCCCAACACGAGTCTACAAGAAAAAGGTTGTGTAGTAGACATCACAGCCTTTATAGTAGCCGCCCGACTACCGCATATTTGCTGCACGCTGGGCCCGACATCACAGCCTTTGTAGTCTCCAATTTTTTCTTTTTTTTTTGCATTTTTTTTGCTATTGGGCAGCTGTTAAATCCGCCCATGCTTTTAGAGATGCTCTTATAGGACGGGAGGGAGTAGATCTTAAAGGGAGAGGGGCAGGGGCGGGCCCAGGATTCTTTGAGTGTGTATTTAAATTTTTTTGATGGTTTACAATTTTTTGCAGCCTCTTGTTTTCGGCAAGTATAAATGATTGTAGCACCATGTTATACAAATTGTATAATATAAAGAGTTAAATACATCGGAGGTGCCTAAATTTGTCCTGTGCGGTCAGTTTGGTGTCTAAAGTTGTAAAATGCATGAAACTGATGCTTAAACTTGTTCGATCGTGCAAATACGGTGCCTTCATCCGTATTCCAACGTATGTGCTGTCCGCATGGAGTGCTAGTGCGGCAGTGGCCCATGTGCCCGCTCGTGAGGAATTATTTTACACAAATCAAACTCGAATTTTATTTAATCACGCAGGAAAGTCTTGAAGTATAGGGTATGCTAGATAAAAATAAAATGAACAAAAAACACAGAGGAGTTTCGAACGAGGCACCTCCTGGTCAACTACCGGCACGATCTAGCCATGCAGCTGAACTTTGCTTTCCATAAGAATGTTAGCAATAAAGCTATTGTAGACTGATTGACGCGTTTATCCATCATTTATTTTTTATTTATTACCACTGTTTATTTTTTATTTTTTCCAAGTTCATGTTTAGTTTTATGACACACAATTTTTCCCATATAAAAATACAATAATTACCAATATTAAATTACTTCGTAATTTCAAATCTGTTTTCTTCTTTTTGTGTGTACTTTGAAGAGGTAAAATGAACTTTTTCAGAATTTTATGTTGATCTAAATAGTTGAACCCATATTAAATACTATTGTGTAAATTCATATATCTTCATTCTGCACCAGAAGCACACACAATTATTGTGTATCTTCACTCTATTTCTAGAATACCCAATTATTAAAAATTTGACAACTTTGTATTTTGTAAACTATTCAACATGTATTAAAAATTATTTTCTAATAATATTAAATTATACAATGTATCCAAACATGTCAACCATGTTTGTAGAAATATAAGGATATTCAAAACAATTTTAATAAGCGTTAAACATTTTCTAAAAACATGTTGAGCCTTTTGTAAAATACACATCGTCATTTTTAATGCATGGCAAATATTTTTCAAAAACACTTATAATTTGTTAATACATGTGAAAACTTTTCCCAAAACATGTTGAACATTTTTCAAATGCACTAAAACTTTCTTCTAAGTTTATGGCAGTTTGTACTTTTTTCGAACATTTATTTTTTAAAATAGTAAAAAAATTATAACCACAAACTTGAAAAAGTAAAAATAAAACTTGTCTAGACCTATACGAGCGCCATATGGAAACAAAATCGCTTGAAGAGGTACATAGCGACCACAACGGATTTTTGGAGCACGGTGGCCACTGAGCACTTTTTTTTGAAAGGGTAAAAACCGTCACTTAAAAGTTACCATTTATTTATTTATTTGACAAAAACATATGCATGTGCTATAAGTGACTGTCAAATTTCGTCTGAAATGATGTTATATTATACTCTGCAATAAAGACAAAAATCCGGCGAAAAAAAGAGCTGATTTTTGCATGTATTTGTCTTTTTCTTATCTCTCACATACAAGCACAGATTTTGATGAAAGTTCACACGATGTATTACACTTCTATATGTGCACATATAAAAAATTCGGAATTTTTTGCGCTGTAAAAATCCGTTTCTTTGAAGTTCAAAAAACGGGCACAATATGCCCGTATTGCAAAGTTACAAAAAAGGCGAGACCACAGAGGCAAGTGCCTCCTTTATATTTTTATAGAAGAATTACCTTTTGCATAACAACGCAATATGTACAGTTCGACTTCATGATTGCCTATTCAGCAGAGTTTGGCATGGACTCACACGTTTTCTTTAGTTTATGTCTGTCATATGCTTATAATGACATAGGTTTTCCCTACGTGATTAAATTAAATATGAGAGGTTTCCTGCAAAAACAATCTCAAGCGCAGGCCACCCAGCACGTTCCCCGCTCTCTGCCACTGACATGTGGGGTTGTCATGTCACGTGAGCAGAGCATACGTCCAGATACAGAAGGTGGCACCGTATTTGCACAGCTAGACTAGTTTAAGCATCAATTTCGTGTATTTTGCAACTTTAGGCACTAAACTAACCGTGCAAAACAAGTTGAGGCACCCCTAGTGTATTTACCTCTTAATATAATACCAATACCACTCAAAAACCACCTGATGCGGTGATTTACCTTGTTTTAAAAATGTGACGAGGGTGAAAATTAATAGCAAATTCGACTTTAGGGAATTATTTGTCCACCTACATACATTTGGCGGTGAAAAATACGTTCCCCCCTTTTTTCTCACTGTAAGGTAGCTGAATTAAAATTAGCATGCAGATCTGTTATAAAAAAAGAGCATGTAGATGGAGGCACATCGGAGCACCACTGCCTTCTAGTGACGATATAATATTGCTGTGGAGTCAGAATACTCCCAACACATGCGAATGATCCAATACACAAACAGGTAGGAGGGGCTATGACTTCCGAAATATCATAACTTCGGCTACAGCAAAGCAGAAAGCTAACGGGTAGGACCTCAGACTTTGCAATACCTTGATTTGCCGTACAGCAAAGTTGGAAACTAACTGCTTGTTAGTAACGCTAGCCAAACCCACCTCACTCGGATTCACAACTATAATCATCACTGTCATCTTCCTCATCACTGTCGTCATCAAAGTCGGTATAGATCCAGTCATCTACTCCCAAATGTCCCACACAATCTAATGCCGTGGACGAGGTCCTGATGATAGTGCAGTTGGTGTAGAACTGCGAAACGCCTGGACAGGGTTCATCTTCGTAGGGATCTATTCCACACACCATCTTCTGAAACTCTGAGTCACGCCCTTTGAATGGGAATTCCTCCATAGCCGGGTGCACAATTTTAGTACCTTCATAATCACAGTACAGACAGCGGATTTCTTCTGAAGCACACAAACAAGATAGCAAGATTAGAACCCATCAAAGACTTTAGCATAACCTATCGGCAGTAAAAACAAGTAATTGCAAAATGAAATTTCTGAGGAGTAACTCAGTTTCAACTATCTATGCATGCATAGATAGTGTTTATTTTTGTGGAACTCAGACACTTCTGCATAACTTTATGCCCTAAACATTTCCTATTAATCACTAACTGCGAGAAATTGGCTGATCATGCAAACATCAAGGTGGGATTACCCCTGCTGATATCTGACTAAGAACAAGTCTGCAATGCATAGAAGTACTCAGTGATAGTGCAGTAGCTGACATAGGGCTCCCTGCTATATGGGGTTCAAAGATGGGGTTTTCAGCAAACTATCTTACCACTCCAACACAAGACGAGGCACCAAAAGGATTATCATGCCACATCATAAATTGCTATCCTGTACTGGCTTAAATGGCTGATGACCGACTTGAATGAACTTTAAGAACCTAAATGTGCAATTTCCTAACAACAGGCAACCATCATCCATTTTTTCTTAGAATGATTTACACAGCAATATATTGCAATTGAATCTACTTCAAATGAAGTATGCAACTCAAAACCTGAACTGATAAGCAACACAAAGAAACATTCTAGTTATGTATCCATGGAATCATCGATAAGCATTGATGTTCGTAATCTTGAGTACTTAAATACTCATGCACAACGTCAGTTGGATCATCAGGTTAGTTGAGACAAAATGATGGAGTTAAGTCTGCTACTTTAGTCTATCTATACCAGCAGTTTTCGACAAGTATTACTCACAAGTTTTGATGCTCACTGACAACGTGTACCAAGATGGGGCCAGAATGTGTGTTTACAAAAAACTGGTATGATCTATTATGATTATCTACCAGATAAATCGAATTCATAGCAGGATATGCATCTAAGCAAAAGTTTAACTTGGTTCAGCCTACTTATTGAGCTCTTAGATGACTTCTTCAGATTCAGTAGTTCATTATTGCAAGGAGGAGACCTAGTAGACCTTTTTTTCCCTATGTCTCAGAAGCTTGCTGGATAGCAACTTCGAGCAAAAGTAATCATCAGTTTGTGAACATCCGAGCTTTAGAATGTAGATCAGATGTGGATGACCAGGACTAATATAGTGGTGCTTACACTGCCAGTGGTAGCTTGGGAGGGAACACTATTGATGTACTGGTTTCAAATTTGGAATACATTTACACTTCCAAAAAATTTGAGTCGTCTTTAAACTCTTTTCTTTGTCTCATTTCGAACAAATTGACTTTTATTCCTTATTCTGATCCAACTCTGTTGTTTAGACAATTGAAAATTGTGTTTACTAAAAGAAGACCATTAGGACTTAAAAAGAGAACCTAGAGGTGACCACAATACCAGAGAGCAGCGCGGGTTCATACGAATGTTCAAACTGTACCAAACTGCAGGATGAGATATGTTCCAATTTACTTAAAAACATTTATATCTTGGCACTAGCAGTAGAGCATTAGGACTTCAAAAAGAGACCCTTAGAGGTGGTTTTATAGATGTCCAAATGTTACCATGTTAGTTTAGTCTACTTGCTGTATGAAGAAATATAAGATACCTTGTCGTGGCTGTGGAAAGCTCACAGGACAACACAAAACCTTCCCACCTCCATCCTCTGCCTCATCGTTGCTAAGTTCAGCAAAGAAGAGTTCTGGATTTCCATCTCTTCGACTTGCCAAAAAATTAACATGAGTATGCTGGTATATGTAAACGGGTTTGTGACCATCCATACAGTACTCAGGGCCAGACACATTATGGTTGACGCCACAAATAACATGAAGATACAAGGGTTCCTGCAGGTGGGCAGAGGCAAGGAGCAAATCAATGACTGCAACATGTCAGGATGATAATTAGAAGTAAACACACAAATCTCAAGATGAACTAACTCTGTATGAGGCAAGCGCTGCTTTGACTTTCTTTGAGATTCTTGTATACTCGTGCATCCATTGGTCAATTTTATATTGAACACGACGGCAGAGCTTGGGCATGTCAACAGATTGACGCCGCAGCAAACTGCCAGGGGCGGGGAGTCCTTGAAACATCTTTCTGGTAATGTGGTCAACATCAGCAGAGTCGAGTGGAGCATTAATCCTCGGACTTGAGAACGGATACTTGCATGAGGAAATAAACTCTGCTTGAGCGACAGGGTCAGGGTGCCAAGCAGCCACACCGGCAATCCTGAAGCTATTACAAATTTTGTTTTGATCACCGAAGTCAACCAAAGGGTTCGAAAAGTTCATATCGCCCAGAGCGCAATCAGAAATAAGCAAGAAGCACATGGCTTCATAGAGTTTCTTGCCGGAAGCTCAGAGGAAAGAAACAAGGCCATAGAAGGAGTGAGCCTCGATGCGTAACAGACTATTGGTACTGATCATGTCAAGCTTGAGTTTTTTGGTCGGTGGGGAGACCGAGTTATACCAGATTGTGTTGATAATGATGTTGGCGACAGGATCGAAGGGGCCATAGCAGTGGCCAGCCTTGAGCATGCTGTGGTGGTAGCAAGACCGGAGCTCACTCACCGGAAGCAGGGCAAGTGCCTTCAGGTAGAAGGCGTGGATGCGCTGGAGGAGCGCAAACTTCATGCACTGGTAAGGTCGATACGGCACGACGGAGGATGGCAACTGAGGGAGCTCGAATGCACGCTTCCAAGCAAAATCAAGGGGTTGCATTGACATGCGAGGACGCTTGCGAGCATGGTGCCGTGGGTCGAATACAGAGGTGAAATTATTGATGTCATTCTGGATCGCGTGCACAGCTTCTTCCAGAGGGCGAATCGGCGACAGCCAGGTGCGGACGAGGTGGTGGGGATCCATGTGCTTGGAGGCCCGCGCCGCGCACATTAGGGCAGTGCGGACAACGGACCTGCTGGTATCAGAGTTGATATTGAAGAAAGAGAGGCACCGGTCATGCACGATGAGGCGCATCGCGTAGACGAGGTCGGCGTCGGCGAGGAGCAGGTAGCGCACGGCCTCCCAGTCCGCGAGGTAGCGGAACAAGGAGACGAGGAAGGCGACAAGGCCGTCCAGGGAGCGCTCGGCAATGTCCCGGTGCTGAACAGCCTTGATTTCGTCAGCGCAGAGGTCGGAGGCGGTGAGGGTGTTGTAGATGATGTTGGTGGTCGGGTCGAGAAGGCCAAAGGAGAGGCCGGCGCCGACGAAGATCTCCTCTTTGAATGCCGTGGCCATGGCGAGTCGCTTCTGGACATGATCATACGAGTCCATGATCTTGTTGAGAAGCTCCGATCTCTCCCGACGTTGAACCTCGAGCCGCGGATCCCAGCTTGAGGGCTTACAGATGCGCTCGGTCGCCGCCGTCGGCGGCGGCCGCGGTTGATTTGGGAGAGGCATCTGGGAGGGGATGAAGAAACCCTAGAATGAATCCCCTTACTTTCCCCGTTCTATCCCCACAATACTCTCTTTTATCGCCTCCTTTTTGTTTTTCTTGGTACTAGTAAGCATGCACGTGCAACGCACGTCTCAAATGTAATTCAAGTGAGATTAACATAATAAAAAAATTAATGTTTTTAAAAATATAAATCAAATGGATACACAATGTTTGATATCGCTCAAATTGTATTTTCAAAAGTGAGACACAATAGTGGTTATGTTGCTGCATAGAGTAATCACAGGAAAATATTCTCATTTAAATAAAATCAGCAATTATTTATTAATGCAGTAATATTAGCTTGTAGTGTAGTCTTCTCTTCGATTGTAGCCAGGAAAAAAAGTATAAACTGCCTTACGGTGCAGCTATATTGTTCAAGATGCTTAATTCTCGAATCTTATTTTATTCTACTAATCTGCATAGCAAAATATATACTTGTACTAATTTGGATCAATTACATATATTTTTTGGTTGTGTGGATTGCCAAAATTATATAGTTATCTACTATGGATAATAGGAAATAGAAGATGATATGTGACTACAACGACTTCTATATAAAATAAAGATGATTTACAAGAACTAATTGAAATGTAAAAGGGCTAAAAGAAATCCAATAATTATCATGATAGAAAGTATTCAGCCGGTTTTGTATGTGTTTATGCTTTGGCAACCATACTAACTTACAATGCTGTAAGACGATCTGTACGTACATATACTGATGAGTTATGAAGAAAAATAAAATAGGTACATTTGTAACAGTGTAATACCTGATCCGAAAAAAGTTATTCATTAATATTATTGGAGGAAAGAGGCGCGCAGACAAAAAAAGAGAGGCGGTGCAAATAAGGCCTTAAATAGTATGTCCTCAAGTTTGCCGATGGTTGCCGTAGAGCATGCCCTGGACGTGGATGGAGTCGTCGCAGTAGCGGCAAAAGAGCACCTGGCCTCCAGGCAGAAGATGATGGTGGCGACAGCACGTGTGTTCCCGGAGAAAGATGAAGCTCCTCGCGCTTCCCACATCGTGGCTAGAGTGCATGATGGCGGCAGGCGGCTCGCGATTAGCTTCCTAATAGGATGGATGCGTCCGAGATAAGTTTTTTAATAGGATGGATTTGTGTGAGATTAGTTTCCTAATAGGATGGATGCACTCTGATTTAGTTTCCTAGAATAGGATGCACCTGTGATTATTAGTTTCCTAATAAAATAAAATAGGTACAAAGCGTACACAGTGTAATACCTGATCCGAAAAAAGTTATTCATTAATATTATTGGAGGAAAGAGGCGCGCAGACAAAAAAAGAGAGGCGGTGCAAATAAGGCCTTAAATAGTATGTCCTCAAGTTTGCCGATGGTTGCCGTAGAGCATGCCCTGAACGTGGATGGAGTCGTCGCAGTAGCGGCAGAAGAGCACCTGGCCTCCAGGCGGAAGATGATGGTGGCGACAGCACGTGTGTTCCCGGAGAAAGATGAAGCTCCTCGCGCTTCCCACATCGTGGCTAGCGTGCATGATGGCGGCAGGCGGCTCGCGATTAGCTTCCTAATAGGATGGATGCGTCTGAGATAAGTTTTTTAATAGGATGGATTTGTGTGAGATTAGTTTCCTAATAGGATGGATGCACTCTGATTTAGTTTCCTAGAATAGGATGCACCTGTGATTATTAGTTTTCTAATTGCTTAGGTGTGGAGTTTCATATTTTCCTTCACGGTGGAGTACGGTCAGTCAATGTAAATTACTAAGTGCACATAGAAAATGGGTTAGGTTAAGGCTAACCGTTAGATTGATTTTACTTGGCCTAATCGTGCGGTTGTATTGGATCTGTGTACGCTTTGTGGGGTGTGCTTAAAGAAGTTCTTGTTTGATTGTTTAATAGTAGTATAGAAGAGTCCCGATGCCTCCTCCTCCTCCTCCATAGCAGCTATGCACCTTTTATCGGTGAGGCCCAACGGCCCATATTTACCTGAAATAACCGGCCCATATTTATTGCCCCCTCCGTTCGGAATTACTTGTCTCGGATATGGATGTATCTAGTCTAGATACATCCATATCCGAGACAAGTAATTCCGAATGGAGGGAGTACCTGATAATCGTTGCGGCGGACATGAAAGCCCGAGCTCGCTTACACCAATGCAGTAAATGGGCCAGGCCCAACCACGTAATTCTGCAGCAAACGCTTTGGTCCATATGTGAAGAAGAGCAGCCCCAACGGGACACGCACGGTCCGGGGCGGATGGCAAGCCCCGGCTATCGGCAGCGCCAAGATTTATGTTGATGGTGGAGTCAACCGAGGAGAAAACAAAGATGATGTTAGTGCAGTCTGTCGAGACTCGAGCGGCACGTTCCTTGGAGTATCGTCAGTGGTGTTTGAGGGGCTTACTCAGCCGGCAATCCTGGAAGCTATTGCCTGTAATTAGGCTCTCTCCCTGGCTCTGGACTTGAACCAGTCCAAGTTACAGATTGCAAGTAGTACGGAACATTCAGGAGGAGAATCCATGCAACTATGGAGTGATTGTCAAAGAGATCGTAGTGAAGAAGGAGCTACTCCAGGAAGCATCTATTAGTCATGAGTCTCGAGCTTGTAATTTAGAAGCACACAATCCTATTAGGGCTTCTACCCATCTTTGAGAGTGGGCGCCATATTTGGCTCACCTCCCCCAACCAATAGCTTGTATTCACATAAGCATTGCCTAAATAAAGCTATTTGGTGTTAAAAAAACGCTTTATGCCCTTCCCTCCAGGCGCCCCTATTTCTTGCTTTCTGTGAGAGGGAGGGGACTGCTCCCTGAGGAGATGGCGGATTGGGCCGGCCCAAGCGCGAGAGAGGCCACAACCTCATTTTCCTCTTTTATTTTAGGTTATCTGATTTAGTTTTTTTGCTTTATTTTTGTCATTTTGTTTATACTTTCAAATATTTTAAATATATATACTGACAAAAAAGTCTACAAAAACATTTGAAACATGTTGAACAAGTATTTGGAAAAATGTTGATGATCTATAGAAAAATCTTAATTAAGCATTCAAAATAAGAAAAATGTAGAACAAGTATTTGAAAATGTTGAACAAGTATTTGAAAAAATATTGATCATGTATAAAAAATGTTAATTTACGCATTCAAATTAAAAAATGTAGAACAAATTTTTGAAAATGTTGAACAAGTACTTGAAAAAATGTTGAATAAGTATTAAAAATGTTGAAAACATATTGGAAAACTGTTCAATAAGTATTACAAAATGTTGAACAAGTATATGGAAAGGATGGAACAAAAATTTTGAAAATGTTGAATAAGTATAAAAATGTGGAACAAAAAATTTGAAAATGTTGAATAAGTATTTTAAAATGCTGAACAAGTTGTTGAAAAATGTTGAAAAGGTATTTTAAAAAATGTTGATCATGTATAGAAAAGTGTTAATCAAGCATTCTAAATAAAAATGTAGAACAAGTATTTGAAAAATGTTTAACAAGTATTTGATTTTTTTGAATAAGTATTAAAAAATGTTGAAAACTTATTGGAAAATGTTGAATAAGTACTACAAAATGTTGAACAAGTATATGGAAAATGTGGAACAAAAAGTTTGAAAATGTTGAATAAGTATGAAAATGTGGAACAAAAAAATTTGAAAATGTTGAAAGAGTATTTGAGAAAGTGTTGAATAAGTATTAGAAAATGTTAAATGAGTATTTTAAAAATGTCAAACAAGTATTTGAAACATGTTGTATAAGTATTAAAATGTTGAACAAGCATTTGAATATGTTGAATAAGTGTTCGGACAATGTTGAACGTGTATACAAAAAATGTTGATCATTTATTAAAAAAATGTTTTTGGCATGTACGAAAATTTAGCGTGAAAATGAAAACAAACAAAAGAAAAACAAAAAATGGAGAAGAAAAGAAACAAACAAAAATGGAGAAATAACCTGGAGAAAACTGAATAAAAATGAAGCAAAAAAAGAAAAGAGAAAAAACCAGAAAAACTGACAATCCGGGAAAAACTAGTGGAAATCTCGCTTGTGTTAACTCAAGTAGCTCGCGCCTCGAACTTTATCACAAATTCGTAGCTAGTTCGTTGGCTAGCACAACCGACTACCGTTGTGGAGACCAGGAATCGAGTCCCTTGCGCGCTTCCCTTTTTTCGTCGCTTTTTATAATTTTAGCGTTCCCAAGTGGGCCGGCCCAGTTTCGTACGCGTCGCGATTTTCCTTCAGCGAAAGCGAGAAATAGCTCTCGCGCTCCCCTCCGGCATGCCGGACCGGTCCATGAGCGGACCGGGAAGCCCCTCCAGTATTTTCATTAGAGTTAAAAAATACATTTTGTCTCAAAAAAGTTAAAAAATACATTGGAGGTCCTAAATATTTTGACGCAGCGTCACTTTATTCCTATATATTTTGAAATGCATATTTAGGTCTTAATCATATAATAAGTGGTTCACCCGAGGCTCTTTTTTTCACTAGCGCTCGTTGACCTGCTTGCGTGGCGCGTTGACCCAAGCCATGTCTTTTCAGGGGCCGCGGAGGCTGCTATATTTTACAAAAAAAACTTATAAACATTGTTCTTCACAATCCTCACTACCTGGCTCTCATTCTTCCCCAAATCCCTTCTCTCTATCTCTCTCTCTCTCTCTCTCTCTCTCTCTCATGCCTTATCCCTATCCATGGTCGGAACTTCAAGCCCCTAGGCGGGGAAGCAGCTGAAGAAGAGGAGCATGGTAGCGTCGTCATCAGTGCCGCCGCCGACAGCGCAAGCTCCAACTTCGTCGGGTATGTCGTTGCCGTTGCTGGTGTGTCCTTGCTGTCGTGTCCCTAGCATCATTAAGCTTCAGTAAAAATCTACTATTAACCCTTGACGGGTGTTCTACAAGTGCCCCAACCATTGTGTAAGAACCAAGAGTTTGAGAGTTTTAAAGCCTTTTGTTTTGATTCTATCCCATTTCTATATTTCTGAATTGTTTTCGTTCAGGTTGGACTGAATCCATGTTAGTCATCCCCACATTCCACAAACAGATCATCGTCATCTTTCTGTAATTCATTGTCAGAGTCAACCAACTCAGAGCCACTACTACTGTCATTAGTTTGTTCCAAATGAACATGTATTGTTTCTCTTCTCTTCTTTTTCCTTCCCCTCTCCCGAGTCGACGTGGCATGGGGTCAACGCACCACACAAACAGGTCAGCGAGCCCTAGTGGAAAAAAGGACCTTGGATGAACCACTTACTATAGAATTAGCACCTAAAAGGTGCATTTTGAAAGATATAGGACTAAAGTGACACCGCGCCGACCTCCAGTGTATTTCATTCTTTTCATTACATTTTTTTACTTTTTTGTTTTTTTGTTTTTACTTTTTCTTATTTAAGGTAATTGAGGATTTCAAAAGGTACCAAATATAAAAAACATGTGAATTTTGGAAAACTATTCCACAAATCATAAAGCATTAGTGATTCTGAAACAATATTCACGTATTGAAAAAATATTCTGTCAAGGGCCTCAGTGCCCAAGACAGCGGGGCCTCGACTACGTAGTTCGTAGTCTCGGTGGATAGGAGCGCTAGGGTTTTTGCCTGGCTGCTCAATGGTGCGGGAGGAGAGGATAGGAGACGGAGGAAGAGGTAGGAGATAATAACTTTATTGCTTGCCCTCAAAGGGTGCTGATTATACGATATATAAAGGCCCCATAGGCTGCTAACAAACTAGAAACCTATACGTAACAAACTAGTCTTTTATTCTAGGAACTAATGTATCAGGACCAGGACTCCTGCCCAACCTACGCCTCGCCTGATGCGGCCGACGGCTGCTGCTCCTGGCCGCGTGGCCCACGCCTGTAGGACGTGCCCCACATGACATCTCTCCCCCCCTCGACGAGCAGCTCGTCCTCGAGCTGAAAAGCGGGGTAGCGCTCGACGAAACTGTCAAGATCCTCCCATGTAGCTGATGATGCTGCTTCACCCTTCCAGTGGACGAGTAGCTGGCGAACGCCGCATGCTAGGCGCGCACGAGTCACGCGCTCCGGTTCTGGAACAGCCGCTCCGTTGTGGATCGGAGGCAAACCCGGCGGTGCAGTTGGAGGCGTGCCGAAGAACTTCTTGAGGAGGCCCACGTGGAACACGTCATGGAGGCGCGAGCGTGCCGGAAGCTCAAGGCGGTAAGCCACGTCGTTGACGACCTCTGAAATGCGGTACGGCCCATAGAAGCGTGGCTTCAGCTTGCCCCTGGTTGGCAAGTTGAGAGAGGACGCGGCGCGCTGGCGAAGGCGAAGCCAGACCCAATCGCCCACGTCATGCCGAATGTCCCGATGGCGTCTGTCGTAGTAGGACTTGTAGACTGCCTGTGCCTGTTGTAGACGATAGCGGACGTCCTCGAGAAGCTCGTCGCGCTCCGCCATGCTCCTGGCCACTGCGGCTACCCTCGTGTCGCCCGGCTCGTAAGAGCGAATAGTGGGAGGGTCACGACCATACACAAGCTTGAACGGAGTTTCTTGGGTCGCTGTCTGGTAGGCGGTGTTGTAGATGTACTCGGCCCAGGGAAGCCACCGGAGCCACTGCCTGGGACGATCCCCGGTGAGACAACGTAGGTACATCACAATGATCTTGTTAGCAGCCTCCGTTTGGCCATCCGACTGTGGATGAAACGCTGACGTCATGTGCAGCTTTGTCCCGGTGAGGCGCATGAGCTCCCGCCAAAAAGCCGAGGTGAAGACGGGGTCGCGGTCAGAGACCATGGACTGCGGCACGCCATGGAGACGAACAATCTCAGCGAAGAACACCTGCGCCACTGATTCTGCCGTGTACGGGTGGGCCAGCGCCACAAAGTGGCAATACTTGCTGAAGCGATCCACCACGGTGAGGATGACAGACTTCCCGCCCACGCGAGGGAGCGCTTCCACGAAGTCGATGCCGACGTCAGTCCACACGCCCGTGGGCACCGGCAGCGGCAGCAACAGCCCAGCGGGGTGCAAGTGCTCGGACTTGTACCTCTGGCAAGTACTGCAAGTGCGGATGTACTCTTGCACCGTCTTGCGAAGGTTAGGTGCGTGGAAGTCGCGGCGGAGACGATGCAAGGTGCGCAGGACGCCTTCATGCCCATCATCGTGCACGACACTGAGAATCTCCTGGAGTAGCGGGGGCGACGGCGGAATGTAGAGGCGGCCATTGAAAGTGACGAGGCCGTCGGAGAGAGCCCACGACTGCTGCCGCGTACCCGCCGTGATATCCTCACGCAGCGTGACGAGCGCCGGATCTGTGGACGTCGCTTGCCGGAGGCGATCGATGAAGTCGAAGCGAGGACCCGAGATCGCCATGATCGACGTCTCCTCCGTGTCGCGGCGGGAAAGGGCATCCGCCACCGTGTTTGTACTACCGGCCTTGTACTCCACGGTAAAGTCGAACCCCAGTAGTTTGCCGACCCAATGATGCTGCGGGATGGTTGCCAAACGCTGGTCAAGTAGAAATTTGAGACTGTAGTGATCCGGTTTTACCGCAAATTGGCGCCCCCAGAGGTACGGTCTCCAGTGACGAATCGCGAGCACCAGGCCGATGAGTTCCCGTTCATATGCTGCCAGGGAACGGTGACGTGGCGCGGCTGGCCGGCTAAAGAAAGCCACCGGGTGTTGGTCCTGAAGAAGGACGGCCCCGAAGCCGTATGTCGAGGCGTCACACTCGACGATGAACGGCCGCGTGAAATCCGGTAACGCGAGGACGGGAGCCGTGGTGACTGTCGTCTTGAGGGCGTGAAAAGCTGCTGCCGCCTCCGGCGACCAGGAGAAACCATCCTTGCGAAGGAGGGCCGTTAGTGGCGCGGCAACCACGCCAAACTCCTTGACAAACTTGCGGTAGTACCCCCGCAAGGCCGAGAAACCCCCGAACCGCGCGCGCCGAGCGTGGTTGCGGCCATTCGGCCACTGCCTGCACCTTTTCCAGATCCATGGCCACTCCTGCAGCGGAGATGGTGTGACCCAGGTATGAGATCGACTCGACGGCGAATGCGCATTTGGATCGCTTGACGAAGAGCCGGTGCTGGTGCAGGACGGTGAAGACGGTGCGCACATGTCGGAGATGGTCACCCCATGTCTCGCTGAAAATGAGGATGTCGTCAAAGAAGACGAGAACAAAACGGCGCAGGTACGGCCGCAGCAGATCGTTCATGAGGGCCTGGAACGTTGCCGGCGCGTTGCAGAGGCCGAACGGCATCACCAGGAACTCGTAGAGGCCGTCATGAGTACGGAAGGCGGTCTTCGGGATGTCCTCCACACGCATCCGCACCTGGTGGTAGCCGGAGCGCAAGTCGAGCTTGGTGAAGAAACGAGCGTGCCGGAGCTCGTCGAGGAGTTCGTCCACCACCGGGATCGGAAACGCATTCTTGACAGTAATGGCGTTTAGGGCGCGGTAGTCGATGCAGAAGCGCCAGGACCCGTCGGCCTTGCGGACCAGCAGTACCGGGGACGAGAATGCGGAACAACTCGCTCGGATGATGCCCTGAGCGAGCATGGCGGCGCACTGACGCTCCAGCTCGTCCTTGTGCGCGGCCGTGTAGCGATACGGACGGACGGCCACCGGGGCGGAACCGGGCAGCAGGGTGATGCCGTGGTCGCGGCTGCGGGGCGGTGGCACGCCGGAGGGTTCGGCGAAGATGCCGTCGAACTCGGTGATGATGGCGTCGAGGAAGTCGCGGCCGCTGCATGATTTCAGGGCTGGCCCGTCCGGTCCTGCAATGCCGCGCCAGCACACCCGATGGCCCCTCCGCCAGAATGTCATGGAGAGGGCGCGGAAATCCCACAGGATCGGTCCGAGCGTCGCCAGCCACTGCGTGCCCAGGACGATGTCATAGCCCGCGAGCGGCAAGGCGAGGAAATCCTCCGAGAACTCCTCTTGGCCGATGCGGAAGGGCACGACGCGGTACGCGCCCTGGCACGGAACGCGCTCGCCGTTGGCCACCGTGACGCGCATCTTCTCGGTGGTGGGGGATGGCAGCGTAGCACGAGCGGCCGCCTCCTCGGCGATGAAGTTGTGGGTGGAGCCTGAGTCGATCAGGGCGAGGAGGGAGACACCCCCGAGAGTAATATGCATCTGCATGGTTTCGCTCGTGCGCACCCCGGAGATTGCGTGGAGCGAGATCTGAGGGTCGGCGCGCGATGCATCATCAGTAGCGGAGGCCGCGTCGTCGCCGTCGTCGTCCGGCGCTAAGTCGAGGAGAAAGATGCGCTGGCACACGCGGTTGTGGCCCCTGCCAAACTTCTCGTTACAGTTGAAGCATAGGCCCAGGCGACGGCGTTCCTCCATCTCTGTCTGGGAGAGACGTTTGATTGGGCGCCCGTCCGGCAGACTATGGCCATGCTGGGGTGCGGCTGGTGGGGCCGGTGCGGGGGGCGCGAGGCGTGGTCCTGGCGTCGGCAGAATGCCCTTCTGCGGAAAACGCACCGGTGGCGCGACGGAAAGCGTGCACTGGTCGCGCAGCTCCAATTTGCGGGCGAGGCTCATGGCGACGGCGAGGGACTGCGGGTTATGGATTTCCACGTCGAGGCTAAGGGGTGGCTGGAGGCCTGCGGTGAAGATCTGAACTTTCTGCGTTTCCGACAAGGAGCCTGCCCGGGGAAGGAGCGCCTCAAACCGCTCCTGGAAGTCGACGACGGACGTCGTGCGCTTGCACGCCATCAGTTCGCCCAGCGGGTTCGCGCGCAGAGGAGGCCCGAAGCGGAGGTTGAGCAGCTCGGAAAAGCGGCGCCACGGCGGAGTGCCCTCGTCACGCTGGACCTGCATGTACCACAGCTGGGCAGAACCCTCGAGGTTGTATGACGCCATCCAGACTTTCTCCTCCTCGGTGATCCGTTGTTGATGGAAGAAGGACTCGCATCTGTTGAGGAAAGCGAGCGGGTCGGACTTGCCGTCGAACTTGGGGAAGTCCATCTTCTGAAACCGCGGGGGCCGATCGTTGTGGTGCTGTCCGTCGTGGCTGATATCGGCGGCTGACGAGGAGGCCGACTTCTCCTTCTGGAGGGCTGCCACGGACGACTGCAGCGATGTCACGGTTGCAGTCAGGGCTTCGATCATCTTGGCCAAATCAGCGGTGGTGGGTTCCGACATGGCGGAAGAAATCGAGGCGGCGGCGGATGGCGGCGATGGAGGTGGGCGGGGCGGCGGGTGCAGCGTGGAGGAGGCCGAGGAGCGGCTGGAACCTGATACCAAGTTGTCAAGGGTCTCAGTGCCCAAGACAGCGGGGCCTCGACTACGTAGTTCGTAGTCTCGGTGGATAGGAGCGCTAGGGTTTTTGCCTGGCTGCTCAATGGTGCGGGAGGAGAGGATAGGAGACGGAGGAAGAGGTAGGAGATAATAACTTTATTGCTTGCCCTCAAAGGGTGCTGATTATACGATATATAAAGGCCCCATGGGCTGCTAACAAACTAGAAACCTATACGTAACAAACTAGTCTTTTATTCTAGGAACTAATGTATCAGGACCAGGACTCCTGCCCAACCTACGCCTCGCCTGATGCGGCCGACGGCTGCTGCTCCTGGCCGCGTGGCCCACGCCTGTAGGACGTGCCCCATGACATATTCATGAAGTTGAACAAAACTTTTGCAAATTCAAAAAAAATCATGAGTTGTTCACAAAAAAAGTGATCGTGAATGTCATGGAAATACAAAAATCCGATGGTCCAACTAAACAAAGCAGATAAAAAAATATTTTTATATATTATATTTTTTGTTTTCCTAAATGCTACCCTAGATAGGATAATGGCGTACACGGAATTGCTCACAAGGCAGCTATTGAGAGCCCACCATTGCTTCTTGAAACAAACTACTAAGCGGCTAAATGCTAAACCTTTCCCAAGAGCAAGAAGAAAGGGTGCCACTATAAAAAAAACTACATAGGAAAGTATACTTCACTCATCATCCTCCTCCTCTTCACTGTCCTCCTCCTCCTCCTCACTGCCATCCTCTTCCTCCTTGTCTGCGTTGTCCTCCTTCCCATCTGATTCCTCCTCCATTTTGTTTTCCTCGTCCTCTGTAACCTTTCTCTTCTTCTTATTATTATTATTCTCCAAAAGTGGTTTTCGCTTATCAGGTGGGCTATCTTCAGGGGGTGAACTCTGAACTATTATAATTTCGTCGTCCATGTCCCTATCGGTGATATTGAAAACGACCGGACTACCTGAAATTAGAATATAAGTCAATTGCTTGTTTCAAGGTAAGCTACATGATAATTTGTACTAGGAAAGGGAAGAGAATAAGACACCATTTGAGTTCCCCGAAGAAAAAGGTGATGCATCAGAAGATAAGTCATCCTCACTCATATCATCTACATATGGATACATATATGGTTAGTTGGATTTTATATTATTACTGCTATTAGTCAATTAATTTTTCTAGCCAATTAATACAATAAATTTATAACTTCAAAAAGGACATGTTATGTACCCGCAACATTGTTTCCCGACTGAGTATCATTATCTCTATTATGAGCAATATGTAGAGAGAACAAAACTACAAAACAACTTTCTGTCTAAGAACAATGTTGTACATATATATACACAAAAAGTATATTTATCTACCTAACATAGTACACAAATATCACAACAAGAAGTTTTGCATTGTTCGAGACTCCACTTATAGGTAAACTCAATGGAAGGTTATAGAGTCTGCTAGTGTATATTACGCGCTAATGTGTCCATTGGATTTTCCATTGGTGGCAGAAAGATTGTTAGTTATGATGCTTCCTAATTTTGCAATTAACCAAGGATATTGTATTCTATACGATCATATCTGATTATTGTAGTGTAACATTCAAAATTTAGGCTTTTGGAAACCATTTGCCAAAGACTGATTATAGAGAGGGAGGGAACGAAAAGATGTTCTGGTTTTTTTTGGTATGCTTCATGTGAGTTATGTGTTCACAAAGAGGAGAAAGAGGAAGGAATTCATATGAGTTTTTGTACCCCCAAGATTATAAATGTAATTTTATCTTTATGTATGGGTGTGTTTGTCAACATGTAGTACTTAACGTGTGGCCTTTGAGCTTTAAAAAAATAATTAAGGCCACAACACCAAAGACAACCTTTTAGAAGTGTCTCCATGAGGATTTTAAATTCTCATGGAAATGGAAAGTTTTCTTTTTTCATATGCTGTCGCACCTCCTACCGTGACGACAGCTTATGGTGCCGCAATGACGGTGTAGCGGATGATGGCAAGTCGGCCACGACCGCGACGAGGGGGATGGGGACCTGACCGAGGACAGGTAGGTGCGGGGTCGATGGCATGGTCAGGGGTGCGCTCTATGACAGCGGCGGCTGCGAGAGGCGGGGTGAAACCTCATATGGCAGTTGGCCACACACGCGCGGTGTTTTTTGGATTTGGGCACGACAACGCGTGATCTAAATTTGGATCACCTTGGTCTTATTATTTTGGGCACCACAACTTTATATGTTTAGAGCATCTTCAACAGACGCGCACGCGTTGAAAAAGATGCTTATATAGCGCGCGCGATAAAAACAGCGCTCCAATAAAAGCTGTAAAATAAAGCATGCACAAAAACGAAGCTGTAAATTTAGCGCACGCGGGTTGCGGGCCTGCAAATTTGGGGCGCCGGCTTGTGCGCGCGGGGTGCTGCATGTCGGGCCGCTGGGTTGGGCGGCGTGTTTTTGTGCGTCTGGTAAACCTCCTGCGCACAAAAACACTATTTCAGCGCTGCATTTTTTAACGCGCGTCTGATGAAGATACTCTTAGGGCAGCTGTTGGAGCTCCTTTTTGGGCTTAAATGATGAAAAAAACGATCATTTTACACCAAGTGTCCTGTTTCAAGGCTGCTGTTGGAGATGCTCTAAGATTTTATAGAAAGAGTAGTAACGATCTAAGTACTAACAAGAAAATGACATGATGGTTTACAACTATGGAATTGAGTTTGCTTCAGTGCCGAGGTTTATTTCTGATCGTGATAGCAATACAAGTCCATATAAGATATCTATACGTCTTGGGAAAGTACACCGACGGTGACCCGCCGTGTTGGATGCGGTAGTAATCTGGGCCTATTGTTCGTGAGGAGTTCCGGTGCCTTCAGGGCACCGAGGGTCCCAATTTATTGTCCAATTGTACACCCCCGAGAGCGAGAGGAGCACCTCGGCCATGGACGGCCGCGTCCGGGACTCCCGGGCCACGCACCTCAGTGCCAACGCGAGCATAGCGAACACCACGTCCAACGGATACTGCCCATGCAGCCGGCCGTCGACGAACGCCGTCACCTTGTCCAGCAGGTCGCCGCCGCCGCCGCCGCCCAGGCCCAACCGTTCCGCTTCCTCCCAAAGCAATACCACCTTCCCGTTCTTGCCGCTGCCGCCGCCGTCGTCGTCTTGTCTAGCCGCCTCCCTCCCGGACAAGAGCTGAAGCAGGAGGACGCCGAACGCGAACACGTCGAGCTGGGGGCCGATCAGCCCGTGCTCGAGGTACTCGGGCGCCAGATAGCCCTGCGTGCCGACCACGTGCCGGGTCATCCACAGGCCGCCGCGGTCGTCGTCCTCGGTGATCGCGAGCGCGAGGCCGAAGTTTGAGAGCTTGGCGCGGAAGCATGCGTCGAGGAGGATGTTGCTGGCCTTGAGGTTCTTATGCACGTAGGGAGGGTCGGTGTAGTTGTGCAGGTAGTTGAGCCCGCCTGCCACGTCGAGCGCCACCTGCACGCGCTGGCTCCACCCGAGCACGCGGCCCTCCTCCTCCTCCTCGCCGCCGTGGTGCCAGTCGCTGAGCGCGCCGTTCTCGGCGAACTCGAACACCGTGTAGGTGTAGCCGCCGTGCATGCACAGGCCGGACATGCGGATGAGGCTCGAGTGGTTGACGCGCCCCAGGATGGTCACCTCAGTGCCCACGTCGCCGGGCACTCGCTTCACGACCACAGCGCTGCCGTTGATCACCGCGCGGTAGACCGACGAGTTTCCAATACGCTGCTCCTCCGAGAAACCTGATGTCGCCCTCTCTAGATCCCCGTAGTCGTACACGGTCAGCGACCCCACTGCCTCGCGCACCACCATCGGCCACATCAAGGACGCCGCCCTCGTCAAAGCTCCCTTCGCCGGCCCGTCTGACACAGCATGCTCCACTGCCGGTAGGGTGGTCTTGCTTCGGTCACCACGGTCGCCGTGCCGCCGACGCCAACGGCATAGCAAGAACAGAGCAAGCAGGGCACCCAAAGTAAGAACACTGCATCCAGCAGCAACGCCGACGACGACCCGCCACCTTGGAGTAGGACCACTGCTGGATTCAGTGGAACTCGCCGGCGGGACTGACACCACATCGGACGGTGCTGGTGACAGTGACGGTGACGGTGTGGGTGGCTCCGGCAGGACCGCTATTTCAGAGGTGGGCTTATCCTTGAGCGGAACCAGCATGGTGGTGAACGGGTACACGGTGGTGTCGTCGGTGATGCTATTGGCGTGAAGCAGGGGCCTGGTAGTCGGCGCGGAAGCGGTCGGCGACGGTGGACGCGTCGTCGTCCCAGTCGAGAACGTAGGTCACGAGGTACTTGACTCCAGTCGAGGCCTGCGTGGGCGAAGGGCACGCGCAGCGGAGCGGCACGGTGAGGGCGATGCCGGGATACAGATCGAGGCTATCGTGCGCGGGGTTCTGCGCCATCATCGCCTGGCAGGTGGAGAGCCCCTGGTACACGTCGCTCGCGATGGAGAAGTAGGTCTCGTAGCCGAACTGCTGAAATCTGAGATGGGCTCTAGGCTCATATTGCAATTTCTGAAAAATCTCTAAGGGCCCATGTGGGTTATATGGCACTAGGTGTGGTGGGAAGTTTAGTCCCACCCCGAAAGTGGAAGGAGAGTTGGAGTGGTTTATAAGGGTTTCTCTTCTACATGCTATTGGAGCTTGAGAAGAGAAGAGGCCCTCGCGCACTCCTCCTCCGCCGCCCGCCTCGCCACGACGCGCCGCGCCGCGGGTTGCGGGATTGAGCCGAGCCGAGCTCACACCTAACCCTAGCCGCCACGAACAGATCACATCTGCTCACGCGCACGCCCACCGTCGTTCCTTTGCTGCTGCTGCCGCCGGTGACTCCATCCCGTCCGCCACGTACACGGTCGACGGGAGAGCAGGTCTCCGAAACCACGCCCTTCTGGTTCCTGTACGGGGTGAGGGGCGAATAGGTTTTTGGGCAGCGATTACGCGACTGCTCGCTTCCGATCGTCTACTTCCTCTACGTCCGCGTCGCCTTCGTCATCACCATGTCCACCGACACCGACCGTGCCGCCGCCGAGAAAGCTGAAGCCGACAAGAAGGTCGCCGAGGACGCCGCTGCTGCCACCAAAGCCGCGGCCTCTGCGTGGCCTACTGGAGGTTATAACTCGTTTATCCCGCTTCTGATTATTTTCATATTAGCAGTACTAGCAGTATGTGTAGATTTGTCTACTGTTTGCTTAGTACGTGCATGTTTAGATCAGAGTCAGTACGTCATCAACTTAGTCAATGCCATGCTAGTGATTTACTCATGGATTAATTTAATCGAGAAATTGCCTATTTACTCAACAATCCAAAAACCTATTATGTGTAGGAATTTCTCGGCAAGTGGCTTTGCCGCTGCACTGAAACCGGATAAGTTTACCGGTACATACTTCAAGCGTTGGCAGACTAAGACCACGTTATGGCTCACGGCTATGAACGTGTTCTGGGTCATCGGTGTCTCCACGGGAACGATTGCTCCTGAACAGGAGAAGGCGTTCAAGGAGGCTACCGTTGTGTTTCTCGGAGCAGTTCTTAGCGTGATCGGAGATAAACTGGTCGACGCATATTTACATGTGCATGTCGCCAAGGACTTGTGGGAGGCGCTCGAATCTAAATTCGGGGCCGCCGATGCAGGGAGTGAGATGTATATTATAGAGCAGTTCCACGATTACAAGATGGTTGAAAACCGTCCTGTATTGGAGCAGGCTCATGAGATAATATGCATTGTTAAGGAACTTGAGCTTCTCAAGTGCGAGTTACTGGGCAAGTTTGTCGCGGGCTGCATAATCGCTAAGCTCCCTAATTCATGGAGGAACTTTGCCACCACTCTGAAACATCAGAGGCGTGAATTCTCTGTGGAGGATGTCATTGGCCATCTGAGTGTTGAGCAGAATTCGAGGGAAAAAGACTCGCACGGAAAAGGGGCCGAAGGGACTTCTGTTGCCAACATGGTGAACCAGAAGAACTTCAACTCCCACAAGCCCAAGGGAAAGAACGGTGTCCAACACAATACCGACTTTAAGAAGAAGGGTAAGAAGACCTTCAAGAAGAACAAGAAGGACGAGGGCTGCTTTACTTGTGGTTCGGTTGAACATTGGGCCAACAAGTGCCCAAACAAGTACAAGAAGTCAGGACAGGACTCCAAGTCTGTCAACATGATTGTGGGCAACAATGAGAATGGTGCATCTGGGTACGGTAATTTATTTACTGTTTTTTCAGTGTTTCAACCCAACGATTGGTGGGTGGACACAGGTGCAGGTGTTCATGTGTGTGCTGACATTTCATTGTTCACTTCTTACCAGGTCACAGGTCACGGGTCCGTATTGATGGGGAATGGCGCGAGTGCTTCTGTTCATGGTGTTGGCACGGTCGATCTAAAGTTTACTTCGGGAAGGATCGTGCAGCTGAAGAACGTGCAGCATGTCCCCGCCATCAAGAAGAACCTCGTTAGTGGCTCCCTTCTATGTAGAGAAGGGTTTAAGTTGGTTTTCGAGTCTAATAAATTAGTTGTTACAAAATATGGACTCTTTGTTGGAAAAGATTATGAGAGCGGAGGGATGTTCCGCCTTTCCCTCGCAGATTTTTGTAATAAAGTCGTGAACCATATTCATTCGAATGTTAATGAATCTGAAGTTTGGCATTCACGTCTTTGTCACATTAGTTTTGGTGTTATGACGCGGCTAGCCAAGTTGGATTTAATCCCGAGTTTCACTTTAGCCAAAGGTTCTAAGTGCCTTTCATGTGTGCAAGCTAAGCAACCTCGCAAGCCTCATAAGGCTGCGGAGGAGAGACACCTGGCACCATTAGAACTCATACATTCTGATCTTTGTGAGATGAATGGTGTGTTGACTAAAGGTGGAAAGAGATACTTCATGACATTGATAGATGATTCCACTAGATATTGCTATGTGTATCTGTTAAATACTAAAGATGAGGCTCTACAGTACTTTAAAATCTATAAGGCAGAAGTTGAAAATCAACTTGAAAAGAAAATTAAACGAGTCCGGTCAGATCGTGGTGGAGAGTACTTCTCGAGTGAGTTTGATTCCTTCTGTGCGGAACACGACATTATTCATGAGAGGACGCCTCCCTATTCACCCCAGTCAAACGGGGTTGCCGAGCGGAAAAACCGTACTCTAACTGATTTGGTTAACGCCATGTTAGATACATCGGGTTTATCCAAGGCATGGTGGGGGGAGGCTATATTGACGGCATGTCATGTCCTGAATAAAGTTCCGACAAAGGATAGTGAGATCACTCCCTATGAGAAATGGGCAAAGAGAAGGACGACACTCTCGTACTTGCGCACTTGGGGCTGTTTGGCGAAAGTCAACGTGCCGATCCCCAAAAAGCGTAAGCTTGGACATAAGACCGTGGACTGCATTAATTTGGGCTACGCTAAGAACAGCGTTGGCTATAGATTTCTAGTAGTGAAATCTGAGGTACCTGACCAGAAGATCGGTACAATTATGGAGTCTAAGGATGCTACATTCTTTGAGGATATTTTTCCTATGAGAGATATGCAAAGCACTTCTAGACAGGAATCTGAGGAGACTCCTGAACCTGCCATCCCTATGGAATATTATGAACAAATACATGATGAAAATCCCGAGGAGGATGACGAGGAAACCCTTGGTAGGGGCAAGAGACAAAGGACTGCAAAGACCTTTGGTGATGATTTCTTCGTGTACCTCGTGGATGATACTCCCACTTCTATTTCAGAAGCGTATGCCTCTCCAGAAGCTGACTACTAGAAGGATGCGGTCCGTAGCGAGATGGATTCCATCATGGCTAACGGGACATGGGAGATCACTGACCGTCCCTATGGTTGCAAACCACTGGGATGTAAGTGGGTGTTCAAAAAGAAGCTTAGGCCCGATGGTACGATTGAAAAGTACAAGGCTAGGCTTGTGGCCAAGGGCTATGACCAGCAAGAAGAGGAAGATTTCTTTGATACTTATTCACCTGTGGCTAGATTGACCACCATTCGAGTATTACTCTCGTTGGCGGCCTCACATGGTCTTCTCGTCCATCAGATGGATGTTAAGACGGCTTTTCTAAATGGAGAGCTAAAGGAGGAAATCTACATGCAACAGCCTGATGGCTTTGTGATAGATGGTCAGGAAAGAAAGGTGTGTAGGTTGATAAAATCTTTATATGGCCTGAAACAAGCACCTAAGCAATGGCATGATAAGTTTAATACAACTCTGACATCTGTTGGTTTCGTTGTTAATGAGGCTGACAAATGTGTATACTATCGCCATGGTGGGGGCGAAGGAGTTATACTGTGCTTGTATGTTGATGACATACTGATATTCGGAACAAACCTCAAAGTCATTGAGGAGGTCAAATCGTTTCTATCTCAGAACTTTGAGATGAAAGACCTTGGTGTGGCTGATGTTATCTTGAACATCAAGCTACTGAGAGATAATGAGGGTGGGATCACACTTCTGCAATCCCATTACGTTGAGAAGGTGTTGAGTCGTTTTGGATATTCGGACTGCACACCATCTCAAACACCATATGACCCTAGCGTATTGATTCGAAAGTCCAAAGGCATGGCTAAAGATCAATTGAGATACTCTCAAATCATTGGTTCAGTGATGTACCTAGCGAGCGCAACGAGGCCTGACATCGCGTTTGCTGTGAGCAAACTGAGCCGGTTTGTTTCCAAACCGGGTGATGTACATTGGCATGCTGTTGAGAGAGTTATGCGCTATCTGAAAAGTACTATGAACTATGGACTTCACTATACCGGATACCCGTCGGTACTTGAAGGGTATAGTGATGCGAATTGGATCTCTGATGCTGATGAGATGAAGGCCACAACTGGGTATATGTTTACTCTTGGAGGTGGCGCTGTTTCCTGGAAGTCTTGCAAGCAAACGATCTTAACGAGATCGACAATGGAAGCAGAATTAACGGCATTAGACACATCTGGTGTTGAAGCGAGATGGCTTCGAGATCTTTTGATGGACTTGCCATTGGTTGATAAACCGGTTCCGGCTATCCTTATGAACTGTGACAATCAGACTGTCATCACCAAGGTGAAGAGTTCAAAGGACAACATGAAGTCCACCAAACACATAAGAATGAGATTAAAAGCTGTCAGAAAATTAAGAAACTCCGGAGTGATAGCGTTGGACTATGTCCATACGGCTAAGAATCTGGCAGATCCCTTTACAAAAGGGCTATCACGTTGTTGTGATAGATAATGCATCGAGGGAGATGGGTATGAGACCCACATGAGTTGCCATGGTGGTAACCCAACCTATATGATCGGAGATCCCGTGAACTAGGACCTGGGAAAACAAGCCAGTGATGAACTGAGGAGAGTAACTATACTAACCCACTCCGTTGGAGATGCAATACTCTCGATACTGTATGGTAGGATGACTACGGTCTCAATGTGTTCCAAAGCTTATAAAAGCAAGATGCTATCCTACAGAGCGATCTTTGGAGGAACACACCTATATGAGCCCGACTGCTGGTCACAGTCTATGAGATTGGGGTGATCTCTAGTAAGCTCATGAATAGGCCAGGAGTGTGACTTATATGCTCCACCCGAGGGGTCAGCCTTCGGCAGCCTAGTACTAGTAAGACATGTAGTAAAACTTCTTTACGCCAAACTGACAATTCAAGGCATAGTCCATTGTTCAGTTGTGAAGAAGTGTAGCCACTTGTTCTAGGTGAAGTTCAACCTCAACAGGTCTTTACTGAAACACTGGTATATCGAAACAGCAATTGGAACAGAGGACACAATGGGCCCTCGAGATCTGGTGGGGGATTGCTGAAATCTGAGATGGGCTCTAGGCCCATATTGCAATTTCTGAAAAATCTCTAAGGGCCCATGTGGGTTATATGGCACTAGGTGTGGTGGGAAGTTTAGTCCCACCCCGGAAGTGGAAGGAGAGTTGGAGTGGTTTATAAGGGTTTCTCTTCTACATGCTATTGGAGCTTGAGAAGAGAAGAGGCCCTCGCGCACTCCTCCTCCGCCGCCCGCCTCGCCACGCCACGCCTCGTCACGACGCGACGCGCCGCGGGTTGCGGGATTGAGCCGAGCCGAGCTCACACCTACGCGCTTATTTTTGCCAGTCACTAACGGAGAGTTTTCTGACAGCTGGGCCACGATCTGAGACGTCGGATCGTGGGCTGTCACGGACTCGGACGTGGGTCGAGCCCACGTCTCTCCACGCGGCTGCGCCTATAAGTATGCGGTGTCTCCTAACCCTAGCCGCCACGAACAGATCACATCTGCTCACGCGCACGCCCACCGTCGTTCCTTTGCTGCTGCTGCCGCCGGTGACTCCATCCCGTCCGCCACGTACACGGTCGACGGGAGAGCAGGTCTCCGAAACCACGCCCTTTTGGTTCCTGTACGGGGTGAGGGGCGAATAGATTTTTGGGCAGCGATTACGCGACTGCTCGCTTCCGATCGTCTACTTCCTCTACGTCCGCGTCGCCTTCGTCATCACCATGTCCACCGACGCCGACCGTGCCGCCGCCGAGAAAGCTGAAGCCGACAAGAAGGTCGCCGAGGACGCCGCTGCTGCCATCAAAGCCGCGGCCTCTGCGTGGCCTACTGGAGGGTATAACTCGTTTATCCCGCTCCTGATTATTTTCATATTAGCAGTACTAGCAGTATGTGTAGATTTGTCTACTGTTTGCTTAGTACGTGCATGTTTAGATCAGAGTCAGTACGTCATCAACTTAGTCAATGCCATGCTAGTGATTTACTCATGGATTAATTTAATCGAGAAATTGCCTATTTACTCAACACGAACTGGATGGCGTAGGCGGCGTCGTGCTGGTAGTGCCCCGCCGCCGTGCAGGCGCAGCGGACGGGGACGAGGAGCAGGCTGCCGTTCTGGACCGGGGAGGCGATGGGCACGGAGTTGGCGGCGGCGACGGCGGACGCGCTGGCGTTGAGGAGGTAGGCGACGGTGATTGGGGAGCCGTAGCCGGGCAGATCGGAGCGGAAGGCCAGGTAGGTGGCGCATGCCGATGCCGACGAGGAGTTAGCGTGGTTGCTCTTGCTGCTGCTGCAGGTGTAGCCGAGGACCGAGCTGCCGTTGTTGGCGTAGCAGTCGCTCTGCGCGTTGGCCTCGTACTCCTGCTGCGCAGACGCGAGCGGGAGCAGCGCGAGGAGGAACGAAATGAGGAGGTGGCGGATGGCAAGCGCAGCTGGGGCGCGGCCATGGAGACGAGGCATGACTTGCTTGCTTGGACTTGGAACAATTTGGTTCATCATGCTGGCCAAGAGTGTGGAGCAGGGAATTAATAACCAAGTGAAGACTCAGGAGTAGACTAGTACAAACGACCTCGACCGTTGACGGCGTAGACGGAAAGCTGATATTCCTGATAAAATTTAGGTATTTCAAAGGCAAATTTAAATTAAGTACTACTATACCTCGGGCCGGGCCGGGCCAAAAAAAAGCCCGGTGCTGAAAACCTAGGCCCAAGCCCGGCCTGGCCCGACCATCGGGCCTACTAAATCAGGCGTGAGCCTCATAAAGCCCAACAAGGCTAGGTCGGCCCGGCCCGGTATGGCTAAAATCCCGCTTTGTGCAAAGCTCGGCCCGATTTGTCCGTCGGGCTCGATTTTTAGGCCTGAGCCCTGCCCGATGGCACGCTCGGCCCGATCTGCCCGTTGGGCTTGATTTTCAGGCCCGATCCCGGCTCGATGGCATGCTCGGACTCGGCCCAGCCTGGGATTTTTGAGCTGGGCCGGGCCGTCCGGTGCGGGCTGCCCATGGCCAGGTATAAGTACTACCTCCTCTTCCAAGCAGGCCACGTAATTAATATTTTTAAGGCCCCTTTTTGACTCGCATGATTCTAAAAAATGCGGGAATAGAAAAAGTAGAGGATTGGAGTGGCATGCCAACTTTAAAAAGAGTGTTTGATGCCATAGAAAAGAAAAGAAATTATAAAAAGAGGTTGGATTGGATGCTAATTTTTTTATGAAATGTAGTACGTACAAAAGATTTCATATTAAAAAAGCATCCAATTCTACGAATCAAAAGACTAACATAGGAAAAAAAATTCCAAGGATTTCAATCTTCCAAAATTCCTATACAATTCCTTTGAATCAAATGAGCCCTTAAACTGCATTTGCAATTCAGGTACTTGGATGTACTCTGAAACAGCAACCGAAACGATAACGATTACATAGCAGTTTTCGTTCGCACACGTCCACTCCTTGCGACAATTCGGAGGGTAGCACCTTCGATTTCAGCCAAATGGGCTCAAGCCCACAAAAGGAAAATGGCTCGGGCCTCTCTTTCGTCCCTTCGTCCCCCCACCATGAGACAGAGGACGACGGCACCCACGCAGATCGAAGACGGCGGTGCCCCGCAGATCGGCGCCCTCTCGTTCCCTTTTTCCTCCGCCGCCGATCCTTCCTCTCCTCCGGCTCCCCTTTTAGTTGTCTTCAGCAATGCTCACCACTGCCAGATCCCATCTAACCTTTGATGGATGCGGCTGCAGTCCCTTCTGGCGCTGGCCCTTCCCTTCGTCCCCGGCACTGCAGTGACCCACCGTCGGAGCCTATCTCCTCTTTCTCTCGGGCCTCCTCAACCGAGACACGACTCCCCTTCTTTCTAGTCCTCCTTTTCCCAGCTAGCTACCGCCGGATACAAGACAGCTCCCCTTCTTCCTGCGTCAACACGGCTCTCCTTCTTCCTCCACCATTCTTGAATATTTGATAATTCTTTTGTTGCTATATAATCATTCAATTGTAGTCACACATTATACAACTTCTGTTTTGATGCATATACTAATATTGCTATGCAATTCCATAGTTTGACATCCAAACATGATTCCGTATTGAAACCTCAATAGGATTCCATGAGCCAATTTAGTTAACATCCAAACAATTGAATTTGTATTAGTGTTCATTACAGTTTCCTGGCTGAAATGGAATTGAAACTAATCAATATAGAGGTCTCCAATACAGACATCCAAACACAACATTAGTGTTTTTGGCTCACATCTGCACAATATTTTTGTGACAATTTACATAACATTAGTTGATTATAAGGTAGCCATCATATTGTGTGTATGTGCTAGGAGTTGAATTTTTTGTCGAAGTTTACGTTTCATAGTACTAACCCTATGCTACAAATTATAGCAAAATTCATGCCCAGAACCATCGAAATATTTGATTTTTGTTGTTGCTATATAATCCTTGCATTTTGATCTGACAAACAGTGTTGTTAAAATTTCAGCCTCCTTTACTTTACATGAATTTTGTAGGAATTCTAAAGGATAAAGACATGAATTTTGTAGGAAATATTTCTTTGGTGTCCTTTGGTTTTGTAGGAACGAGTTCCTATTCCTAAGTAGGATAGAAACCAATCCTAATTCAAAGAAAAATAATATTAGGCTAGACTCGGTTGAAAAATTCATATCATGTGCATCAAATGACATCTCTTTCCCTGTAGCAATTGAGATACATGTCATCTCGCTTATTATGATTTTCCTATTCCTATAATATTCATATCTTATGAATCAAAGAAAGCCTTCGTAGTAATAATACTATGCAACAAAATAAATTAGAGAGAAAGCTCGAGATGAGTCCGACTTTGAATTAATAAAGCCATTGACTATAACTTACAACGAGCAATATCCAAAAAGAAAAAAGAAAATGAAAGCGGTTGATACCGAGTGCTGGCGCAAATCGCAATAGCAAACAAGCATCAAAGACAACAAGCCTACTAGTATAGCTGGCCAAACGGGCCGGGCCAACCAGGCCAGCCCGCGAGCACGCCGGCACGGTCCGCCATGGGCCAGGCACGTCACGGGCTAAACGGGCCGTGCCCGGCATGCGGCACTCCTTGGTCCATGCCTAGGCTTGGAGCCTGGGAATGCAGGCCGGCACGGCCCGTCCCGTTTATTTTTTTATATAATTTTCAACATTTTTATACGTATACATAAAATACAACCTAATAGGTCTAAAAATCAGCCCAACATGCTGAAAATGTGCAGCCCAACGTGCTAACCGGGCCAACATGCCGGCCCGTTTACTAACTAGGCCGTGCCTGGGCCTAAAGGTACAGCATGTGGGCCGACACGGCACGGGCCGTGCCTGGCCAGAATGGGCCGGGTCGTCCCGTTTGGCCAGGTCTGCTCCAATGAAGTTGCCCTAAGGAAATGAAGTGAACTGTTCTTTCCCCGTTTGGCCTCTCACTCCCTCAAAAAAAAGCAGTCTTCCTCCGTGCTCCCCTAGCGGCGGCGCACGACACCTGTTCGACGGAACGCCGCTCCGGGGCGGGAAGCTTCGACCATGGCGAGCGGGGTGGACCGCATAAGCGCCCTCCCGGAGGACATCCTCCACCACGTGCTCCGCCTCCTGCCGGCTCATGAGGTGGTGCGGACGTCCTTGCTCGCCCGGCGCTGGCGCGGCATCTGGAGGTCCGTGCCCACCCTCCGCTTCACCGGAGCCAAGGGGTGGGGCAGCGCCGACATGTTCGCCCAATTCGTGGACTACTTGCTCCACCTCAGGTGCGGGGGCGACGGCCCGCCTCTGGATTCCTGCGATTTCGACTTAGATTCCGACGGATTCATGCTGTTGCCCGCCAACCAGCGGCGTGCGAGCAGCTGGCTCTGGAAGGCCCTGCCTCGTGTCTGGGCGCTCCGGCTCCGGCTTCGCATTCCCGAGGATCCGGGAGCCTCGCCACCATCTGACATGCATCTCTTCTCCCAGCACCTCACCAGATTAGAGCTTGTTGGTGTCGGTTTCTACGGCAGCGTCGTTGATTTTACAGGCTGTCCAGCATTGGTGGAACTGAGTATGGATACTTGCGACGTCGTTGTCAAGCAGCTCTTGTCTCCATCCTTGAAACATCTGCGAATTACCCGCTGCTATGCTCAAGAAAATTACCGCATTCTTATTTCTCTACCAAATCTTGTTTCGCTTGAGTTGATCGAATGGGTCCTGTTAGAGTTATAATATAAGTCATGTACCCCTTTGTATTTATCCCGTTGTATAAGGGGTTTCCTGCATATGTTCCACACCTGTACATGTATATATATATCGGCCTATGGCCTCATGGGAATACAAGTTGCTTTCCTAACATGGTATCAGAGCCTTAGGTTTTTTTTTGAGAACCGACGAGAGCACCAGCGACAGCAGAGTCGGGAACAGCAGAATAAGGCGCGAGATACTGGAGGATCGGGCGACCTGATCGGGCGGGCCGGCGCGGGCGACCTGATCGAGCAGGACCCCGAGCAGAGGGTCCGGATGAGAACAGCAGTAGCAGTCAGGGGCCGGGCAGGACCCCGAGCGAAGCAGCAGCAGGGGCAGATTGGAAAACGGGATGGGGTTGGCGTCCTGGGCAACAGCAGCACCTGTTCAATCCTTAACAAGCAGCAGCAGGAGGAGGATTGGATGGGAGTGCTCGGGCTGGAGGCGGAGACCAGCGGACGGGCCGATCGGATCGAGCAGCACAGAGTTGGCCGGCGAACTCGAGGACGGAAGCAGCCGGCCTGGGCGCTTGATGAGGAGAGAGCAGCGCCGCTCGGAGAAGGACGAGACCGCTCGGAGATTGGATCGGGAGCACGAGTTCTTCCGCGTCTGTCGCCTCCGTCACTGGTTCCTTCCAGCAGTGGCATCATCGACTTGGTCATCTGTGTGGTTCTCGGTTGTCTTCTTTAGTTCGTCGAGGCCTTCTGGGGTCTGTCTCAGGAGATGTCTCTTTAGAGTGTCAGGGTTGTCATCTTGGCAAGCAGATTCAGTTACCATATTCACATAGTGAGTCAGTGTCTAAGCGTCCTTTTGATTTAGTCCATTCTGATGTATGGGGTCCGGCCCCTTTCGCTTCGAAAGGTGGTCATAAATACTATATTATTTTCATAGATGATTTCTCTCGATACACATGGCTTTATTTCATGACTTCTCGTTCTGAGGTGTTGTCTATTTATAAGCGTTTTGCTGCCATGGTTCATACTCAGTTCTCTTCACCCATTCGTGTTTTTCGTGCTGACTCCGCTGGCGAGTATATCTCTAAGATGTTGCGTGGTGTTCTTGCTGAGCACGGGACTCTCTCTCAATTCTCTTGTCCTGGTGCTCATGCTCAGAATGGTGTGGCTGAGCGAAAGCATCGACATCTTCTTGAGACGGCTCGTGCATTGATGATTGCTGCCTCTCTCCCGCCTCATTTTTGGGCTGAGGCCGTCTCCACATCCACCTATCTTATCAATATACAACCTTCCGCTGCTCTACAGGGTGGTGTTCCTTTCGAGCGACTTTTTGATCGTTCTCCCGATTATTCGATGCTTCGCTCGTTTGGTTGTGTTTGCTATGTTCTTCTTGCCCCTCGCGAACGCACCAAACTGACCGCTCAGTCTGTTGAGTGTGTCTTCTTAGGCTACAGTGATGAGCATAAGGGTTATCGTTGTTGGGATCCTATTGGTCGTCAGATGCGTATCCCTCGAGATGTGACTTTTGAAGAGTCTCGTCCCTTCTACCCACGCCCATCTTCCTCGATTTTTTCAGTGCAGGATATCTCTTTCCTCACTTTTCCTGACTCACCTATCACTCCCGCCGAGACTGTACCTCTCCGTTCCACTTCCTCTCCTTCTCCACATCTAGTTGATTTGCAGCCACCATCATCCCCGGTCTCCTCGCCTCGCATGTCACCGGGTTCTTCACCTTCATCTCCGGTGACTTCCTCCCCGGTCTCCTCTCCCAGCCTGTCACCGGATTCTACACCTTCATCTCCGGTGACTTCTTCGTCGCCACCCCCTGATTCTACCTTGCCGATTCCTCCTTCTATTATTCCATCTTTTCCTCAGCATTACACTCGTCGTCCACGACCAGTTGATGCCTCTATGGATGGGTCGTCATCTTCCTCTCAGCCTACTTATGGCTTGCGTTCTCGTCCTCGTCAGCCTGTTGATCGCTTTGGATTTCCCACCGCTGGTGCTGCTGTTCTTGAGCCGACTTCTTACCGTCAGGCTGTTGTTCATCCTGAATGGCAGTTTGCGATGGCAGAGGAGATTGCTGCTCTTGAACGCACTGGTACCTAGGATCTTGTTACTCTTCTTCTTCTTTATGTTGATGACATGATCATCACGGGGGATGACCCCGAGTATATTGCCTTTGTAAAGGCCCGTCTTAGTGAGCAGTTTCTTATGTCTGATCTTGGACCTCTTTGCTACTTTCTTGGGATTGAAGTCTCTTCTACCTCTGATGGCTTTTTTATCTCCCAGGAAAAGTATATCCAGGATCTTCTTGCTCGTGCTGCTCTTACTGACGAGCGCGTTGTTGAGACTCCTATGGAGCTCAATGTTCACCTCCGTGCTACTGATGGTGATCCTCTCCCTGATCCGACGCGTTATCGTCATCTTGTTGGCAGTCTTGTCTATCTAGATGTCACTCGTCCGGACATCTCTTATCCGGTTCATATTCTGAGTCGGTTTGTCTCTGCCCCCACCTCGGTTCACTATAGTCATCTCCTTCGTGTTCTTCGATATCTTCGAGGCACGATCTCTCACCGTCTATTCTTTCCTCGCTCCAGTTCTTTACAGCTCCAGGCCTATTTGGATGCTACGTGGGCTAGTGATCCTTCCGATCGCCGTTCACTTTCTGCTTACTGTGTTTTTCTTGGTGGTTCTCTCATTGCCTGGAAGACGAAGAAACAACTTGCAGTTTCCCGTTCGAGTGCCGAGGCTGAGTTGCGAGCAATGGCTCTTTTGACGGCAGAGGTGACTTGGTTACGGTGGTTACTTCAGGATTTTGGTGTTTCTGTCACTACACCGACTCTGCTTTTATCTGACTGTACAGGTGCTATCAGCATTGCACGCGATCCTGTGAAGCATGAGCTCACCAAGCATATTGGTGTTGATGCGTTCTATGTGCGCGCTGCTGTGTAGGATCAGGTTATTGCTCTTCAGTATGTGCCGTCCGAGTTACAGTTGGCGGATTTCCTGACGAAGGCTCAGACTAGAGCACACCATGGCTTTTATCTCTCCAAACTCAGTGTTGTTCATCCACCATGAGTTTGAGGGGGGGTGTTAGAGTTATAATATAAGTCATGTACCCCTTTGTATTTATCCCGTTGTATAAGGGGTTTCCTGCATATGTTCCACATCTGTACATGTATATATATATATCGGCCTATGGCCTCATGGGAATACAAGTTGCTTTCCTAACAGGTCCAAGGAAGGATTCCATTGCTTGGGAGCTTGCCGTGTTTAGCAAGAGCTGTTGTTGTGCTTAACGAGAGTTGTGCCGATCAATGCTCTCAGGGTCAGTTTGATAGTTGTGGTGCTGATGATGATATGTGTGATCGTTGTTATTATTATTATGGGGATCCTGAACATGGGCCTACTTATGACCGCAACAACTGCATCTTTCTCAAAGGTTTGTCAGAAGCGACAGACTTGGAGTTGTCAGCTCATTCTGATGTGGTATGTTTGCAAAATCTTCTCTCTTATGATTATGTTATATACTGTATGTTTCCTCATTTCTCTTGTAGAAACCATATCCATCATCACAAATCGTAATTGCTTTACATATGACTTACTTCACACATCAGCTGATTGCACTTTGTACTTCAAAGGTCAAAAGGTTCTTAGTTTGATCCAGCTCCTTTGCACTTTCCCTAGACTGTTTTCAACAGGGATTTGAAGTGGTGCCCTACATTTACCAAGTTAAAGACTTTGCTACTCAATGATTGGTGTTTGGCTGCTGACCATAATGCACTAATTTGTTTTCTCCAACACTCGCCAATTTTGGAGAAGCTTACTCTTCAACTTTCTAAGGTATAGTTTTTTAGCTGGATAGCTGTGTATCATTTAAAATGACCGTCCAGGATTACCTGATTGGTTTTATTTTGTGTGTGTGTTAGGGACCTTCATATGTAACTGAAGCAGAAGGAATCTACAAACCATTGGGACAGTCGGTTGCATCCAACTGTCTTAAGATTGTTGAAATCAAATGTGCAAATGTTGATAGCAAGGTTCACAAAATTTTGAAAATACTGACTACGTATGGCATACGCCTTGAGCAAATTAGTGTCCAACAAACTAGCAGGATTCTTGGATCTGGATGTGAGTTAAACTGTTGGCACTCTTCATGCTACTTATTACTGTTGGCACTCTTCATGCTTCTAGGCATTGAACATCAGGCAGTGAAGAAAATCTCAAACTAATCAGTAGAATATAGTTAGAAATTTGGGTGTGCGTGGAGAAACATTCAGATTCAAATATTTGATGAAGAGAAAGTGAAAGACAGGGATGTACATGTACTGCATATTTGTAACTGGCTTTATTATACAAAAACATATACTATCAATTTGGATTTTGGAACTACAACAATTAGTTAGTAACAATCACACATCAAGCAGTTCCAAGTATATTATGTTGGCATTATATAGCAGTTGCAGTTTATCGACATATTGCAAATGAATGGTCCCAGTACATCCATATAGGCGAATGCTACCCTCTATCCAGCCATCTTGATTGGGCCTATTGTCATCTATATCCTTTACAAACTAGCGTGTGACTATCTTGCTCTTCTTATGCTATGATTCCCCTTGTGGATGTTGCATATTCTTTTGTCCCTTCTTTTTAGCTGACAGCTCACAACAACTATCATGTCAATGATTTTGGCAAATTTTAACCCCATACTGTTACCCTCTGTAATTTATGAATCCTGTTATGTGCGATTACATCTCAAATAACCAGGAAGAAGCCAAAATATTACCATCTTATTTTAGTAAAGTTAGTCCCGCTTTACAATATTTGGTTATAAAGAAGTACATGTTACAAGTGAAGCTCTTATTGGAAGATAATATCCATGTTTCCATATTTCTTTACAGTTCATTGAAAATTCCCATTTGTCTGTAGTAGGTTCTCTCTGAATTGATTCTGTGTTTTCTTATCTTGCAGGTTTCAATTTTGTTTGCACTGAGTTCAGCTAAAACACGAGGTATGAAGATCTGGACTATTCTTAGATTTAGGTCTCTTTGATATTTTAGAAATACATGGAGCACATTTTGGGTAGTGATGTGTGGTGTTGCTGATTGCCCTTTTTAGTGTCTTGATTAAGTTGGATTATCCATTCCAATCTTCTTCAATGCAACTCTTTTCGAACACTGGCAATCTCTGGTGTAGATGTTCATTCATTCTGCTTAGTACATTGACACAATATGTGCATATAAAAATAAAGGAAAAGGTACAAAATTGCTTGCCAGTTAAAGTTTAGATGCACATTGGTTGAAGAAAAATATGTCTTCTTTTTCCTTGACCCAATGATAAAAATAGGGAAAAATAATTGAAGCACATCACTACAGTACTCTCCTCAACCATAACCTAAGTGCTCTCATTTTTTGCATTTATGCTGCAATGTGGCATCATTATTTTCGTTCAATAGTTTATACCAGTAGTCAACCCAGTTACACATTGTGAATAATACTAATGGAAGGGTCAGGTGGTCTTATGCGCTGAAAATATGTTGCATTCCTGTGGCCAACCTTTTACTATTTTGTTGGAATGAACTCAACAAACTACCAAACAGCTGATCGACAGGTTAAGTTGTCCAGAGGTATAATTCCCATTCCAGAAGCACAACCACAAATTTGACCAAATAGATGTAGCTAGGAAAGTCGACACATCAAAAACAGGTGATCGACAGATTCTGCGGCATGCACCCCAAAATTCACAGGCATTGCTACCTTTCCATCCATTTTGAGCTTATATCCTTAGTTAACTCTCCATTCCTCAAAACAATCCAAAGAACAAATTAATTTTCAGCGGCAGTCAAAACTCATTCATGGTTTTGAGCAGGTGAAAGGAAAATTTGAGTTGTCAGAGCTGGATAAGAGGAATGTACTGAAAACTCACCCTTTAGATCCTAACGTTAATCTCAAACTCTCGTGTTTCTTATTTAAATGCATGTCAGCACATTCCTTTTATAACTGCAGGGATGTTAATTAGAGATATCTGTCTTCTGATGATCCCAGTATATGTGCGTCTAGGCACAAATGACGTCGTACCGGCCTACCGTGAGAAGTTCGTTACGTTCTCAAGGCGGCCAGCTCCACCGGAGGAGAGGCCCTAGTTGCTCATCATCGTTCAGGAGGCCCTAGTTGCTGCTCACCATCGTCCCGAAGCCCTATCCCTTATGTACTCCATGCTAATTATAGCAGTGTCGTACCTCTGCTAAACAATTTCCCGTGGCTGATGAACTTAGTTGAGAGTTATTTTATTTTTTTGCGGGTCTGGTTGAGAGTTATTCCAAGTCTCTGATCTAGTATGTGATAAAATGGATGCATCAATCTCCACAATAGGTTCAGTCGCAGACTGTCCATTCAAGCAGAAATAATAACACGTCCTTGTTCAAAATAAAATAAAATAACACGTCTCTGAAAAGTCAAAAGCTCACCACTAAAGATTCAGAAGTCATGCACATAACACTAACTTCTCCATTTGTAGTTTTCAGATATATATATATATATATATATATATATATATATATATATATATATATATATATATTTGGGTGTGTGTATGCCCGTCTGTACTCTATTTTTTTTCTCTCTGTGGGTGTTTCCTCATTTTTCCAAGACAAACTGGACCTTCATTCCTCATCAGAAATAGAAAGGTGAACATGCCGTACCCAGTGAAAACTTGACATCCCATTGCACTCTCTTTCTTATGTACTCTCTCCGTTCCGAATTACTTGTCGCGGGCATGGATGTATCTAGATGTATTTTAGATACATTCATTTCTGTGACAAGTAATTTGAAACGGAGGGAGTATAACCAATCTTCAAAGTAGTAAACCTCTCTCGGTCTGCTGCCCTAGAAAAAATGGGTCCATTGTAGTCCTCCGAAGAATCTAGGTGATTGATAGCCCATACTAACTGAAGTTGCTGAGCTGGTACCTAATCAGTATTCATTCGCGTGCAGACACAAGTAAGCACCAACACTGCTCGCCAGGGTTTAGATCATTAGATGGGACTCATGGGAGAAAGAACTCAAGGGATGAAAGGATAACGCTTGAGCAAGATCGTGACCCAAAACGGCAACGGCTAACTTGGGCACTTGGCGAAGCAACTTCGGTAAGATAACAGATAACGAGTTCACTGAGGGTGTCCTTGGAGCAGCTGCAACCAGACCCCCCCCCCCTACCCACCCCAAATGCCCCAGACGGGTTGTCCCGTCAGTGACCGGACGGAAAAAGACACCCAACTGGGCGCCTCATTTCCGACCAAAATGTCCAGACTGACCGGCACACCCCATAACCAACCCAATTCTAGGGTGGATATACGGACGCCCGGACTGATCGACACTCATGATAACAGCCCAAATATGAGGCGGATATGGAGACGCCCGAGCGCGCTTGCCATGTCGGATCCGGCCCACCTAACACCACATAAAATGGACCCTGTCCGCACTCCGGCCGAAACCCTAGCAGCATTCCACTCCACTCCACTCCCCTCCCACACCACCGAGCTCCTCTACGGCCAGCTCCGGCGTTCTCCTCCATGGCGGCGCCTCGATCCGACTCCGACATGTTAGGATCCGAGGACTGGTGATACCTCCTTTTAGTGATCCGGTAAAGGAACAGAAAGTATCCCGCATCTATTTCCCTACGAGTGACCCTGGGTTATCGTACCCACGAGAAGAAGGTCCACGTGAAGTGATGGTTTCCAGCAAGCTTTCATCAAAGGATTAATTTCAACTTTTGATCGGATCGATCAAGCAAATTGTGATTGAACACTTATAATAAAAAGAGGTACGGGTATGAGGTCTTAATGCTTACAACCATGTGTTTGTGTTGGGACCAAATATGATCTTAATTTGTGCGCTGGAAGTCACCAATCGAGATGTGCTTATTACGAACCGAAGTGTGGGATGTGTCCAAGTAACATCTTGACCAGCACGTGCCTTGCATCAAGAATCAGTTGTCCGACCGAAGGCCCTATCCGTCGTACGGGGTTGCCTCGATAATTAAGATTATAATAATCATACAAGAGCTTTGGGTGTTAATGACCACAGTTCATCAATCACCATGGATTGGACCCATGTTACCGTACTAAACCCTTCTGCCACTGGCGTTCAGAATAACACTACACGCTCTCCCTACCCTTAGCCTCACTGTGGCTCAATCTCCATGATCCTAGGTACCTGCAAGGATGAAGATTGCAGACAAGACAAGAGACATCTACGAAATAATTTTATTTCACACATATGGGACGTTAATTCAAAGCACTTCCATTAATCTCCACAACAAATACAGAGAGTTGTAAGGCATGTGCCTCAACACATACCTTACCGAACTACTCACACATGGAGATCAGATCGCATGAAGAACACATCTTGAAGATTGATTGATTGAAAATATGTCTTACAATGGATGTCGTGTGCGATGCACGATTACAAGTATGCACTAGAGGGAGATGGACTATGGTGGTGATGGTGGATATGGAGATGGAAAATGGCGACGGCTAGGGTTGATGAAGGGGATGAAGATGGCTTTGTTCTGGCATCATTCGCGAACGCTCTGTTGACATTACGATGTGGTCCCTTTTATAAAAGTTGTTCAGGTGGACGAGCCATAAGCCCAGCCCATGGACTATGGGCCGTATAGGTTAGCACCCCCTAGTCCATGACACCATCAACGTGCAGTATATACAACATTTAGAGCAACATTGAGTGAACGAATAACATGTAGAGCAACAAGAAGCAAAACTTATGGTCTCCATGGTTGACGATGGCCACATTGTCTCCACTCGTGCGACCGCACCGCAAAACTTTATGACAGAGTTGTGAATGGTGTACCATCAATGCGATATTGGCTTTACATTGCGTTGATGGATGATGTGCATGTCGTAGGGCGCGAAGTTCTTTTGCACATGAAACACAACATGCATCCGCTGCCAAAAGATTGAGCCCCTTGAGTTCATGCCTACAAAGTCCGCAGATACGACCAACCAAGGCCCCGAACAATTGCTAAACTAACTTGCAACACTCTAAAGGCCCTATTGATGTCTTTCCTCTTAGCTTCTTGCGCCTTGGCGGATGTTTCCTGCTCTCAGGATTATAGATTGTCTTTACAAATGTTGACCATGATGAATAGATGCCATTGGCTAGATAGTAGACTTGTTATATTGATGGTCATTCACCGTGAAGTTGCAGGGCGAAGAAATAACACCAGCTAGCCTTGCAAAGAAAAGAGATATCTGCAAGACATTGATATCGTTGTGAGATCTAGGCAACCCATAATAGCAATGCCCCATCTGTTGGAGATCGTAGCAGAAATTTAAAATTTTCTACGCATCACCAAGATCAATCTATGGAGTAATCTAGCAACGAGGGGAAGGGGAGTGCATCTACATACCCTTGTAGATCGCTTAGCGGAAGCGTTCAAGTGAACGGGGTTGATGGAGTCGTACTCGTCATGATCCAAATCACCGATGATCCTAGCGCCGAACGGACGACACCTTCGCGTTCAACACACGCACAGAACGAAGACGTCTCTCACGCCTTGATCCAGCAAGGAGGAGGGAGAGGTTGAGGAAGAGAGTCCAACATCAGCACGATGGCGTGGTGGTGATGGTGTGGCAGTTCTCCGGCAGGGCTTCGCCAAGCTCACGCGGAGGAGGAGAGGTATTGGAGGGGAGGGGCTGCGCCAGGTTCAAGGGTGTGGCCGCCCTCCCACCCCTCCACTATTTATAGGTGGGGAGAGAGGGGGCCGGCCCCCCTTAGATCCCATCTAGGGTTGGGAGCGGCGGCCAAGGGGGGGAGGAGTGCCTCCCAAGTCAAGTGGAGGCCCTCCCCTTTAGGGTTTCCCCTCTCCCATGCGCATGGGCCTTGGGGGGGCTGGTGCCCTTGGCCTATTAAGGTTAGATCGCCCCCCTACACCCCATGCTGCTGTATTGGACGTGGTGGAACATTTTCTGGACCTCCGGACCCCTCCGGAATCCTCCGGAACCTTCCGGAAGCTTTCCGGTACAATACCGGAAAAAACCGAATTTTTCCCGGAACCCGAACAACAACTTTCCATGTATAAATCTTTACCTCCGGACCATTCCGGAACTCCTCGTGACGTCCGGGATCTCATCCGGGACTCCGAACAACATTCGGTAATCACATACAAGTCTTCCTAATAACCCTAGCGTCATCGAACCTTAAGTGTGTAGACCCTACGGGTTCGGGAACAATGCAGACATGACCGAGACAACTCTCCGGCCAATAACCAACAGCGGGATCTGGATACCCATGTTGGCTCCCACATGTTCCACGATGATCTCATCGGATGAACCACGATGTCAAGGATTCAATCAATCCTGTATTCAATTCCCTTTGTCCAGCGGTATTGTACTTGCCCGAGATTCGATCGTCGGTATCCCGATACCTTGTTCAATCTCGTTACCGGCAAGTCTCTTTACTCGTTCCATAACACATCATCCCGTGATCAACTCCTTGGTCACATTGTGCACATTATGATGATGTCCTACCAAGTGGGCCCAGAGATACCTCTCCGTTACACGGAGTGACAAATCCCAGTCTCGATTCGTGCCAACCCAACAGACACTTTCAGAGATACCTGTAGTGAACCTTTATAGTCACCCAGTTACGTTGTGATGTTTGGCACACCCAAAGCACTCCTACGGTATCCGGGAGTTGCACAATCTCATGGTCTAAGGAAATGATACTTGACATTAGAAAAGCTTTAGCAAACGAACTACACGATCTTGTGCTAGGCTTAGGATTGGGTCTTGTCCATCACATCATTCTCCTAATGATGTGATCCCGTTATCAACGACATCCAATGTCCATGGTCAGGAAACCGTAACCATTTATTGATCAACGAGCTAGTCAACTAGAGGCTTACTAGGGACATGGTGTTGTCTATGTATCCACACATGTATCTGAGTTTCCTATCAATACAATTCTAGCATGGATAATAAATGATTATCATGAACAAGGAAATATAATAATAACCAATTTATTATTGCCTCTAGGGCATATTTCCAACACCATACACAAACCTTCAAAGGCAAAAGCTTCCAAAATTATGGTTGGATCCTTGCATTCAGGATGAATTAGCCATGCAAAGATGCATGGAAATTCTTCTATTTCCAACGCACACGGTCAACACTCCTTAGCATCCCAGGTCACCCCTTTTGCTTCATGTATCGCTAAAAGCCTAGTTGTGTCCTCAATATTGGGTGCTCGCACATACTTCTCTCCATAAAACCGCACCACAATGTTAGCGAACACTTTCATGATGATTGTATATTTGACCATTTGAAAACGCATCCCATTAATCTGCAGGAGAGCCATGGACAATCCTCTGAAGTACCGCGGTCACCTTCTAAAAAGGGGAATACCCAGGAGACCGACTGCATTTCTGTGTTGTTTGAAGAAAGGTTCGTTGGCTTCCATGTCATTGATGATTCCATAAAATAGCCGCTCGGTCAGTGAAAGCGTCACCGAAACACATATGGCGGGAATGTAGAACCTAACACAAAGTAGTCGAGCATTAGTCGCTCGTGGTCTTTGATTTTGTTTCGGCAAAATGTCGGATGACCAACATGCGACCCCGAACGCCTCTTCTTCGTTCTGGATGAGGCTATCCCTTAATCGACCATCAATATTGCCTCGTCTTCTTCGGCATCCATGATTTCACTCTTAGCTAGACTCGTAACTTGGATCCGACTATGAATAAAAAAACAATAGTTCTGCCATCTAATCCATCCACACATAATGTAGATTTTATGTCTTATGCATGAATCCGCTAAACAAAACATACAATAAAAGGTCGTGAAAATTTACATCCGAGTAAGTCATTGGACACCTTGAGGCAGCGCGGCAGAAGGGGTGGCGCGACCGGATGGCACAGGAAGAAGGCACCTGGCTACGGCGAAGCGTGGGAGGTCCGTGAACAGCTCAGCGGGGCCGACAGAGGCCAAATCACGGCCGTCTGATCTTTGGAGGTGGCACGGGTATGTGGACGGTGGTGGAAGGTAACAAATGTATGTGGTGTCAATATTTTAGTGGATGGAGGACGCGCTATATCACCAAGCGAAAATACTAGACAGACGACACTCCATGCACGATGCATGCACGATTTACAATCAGATGGATGTGAAGCACTTTATTCCCTGATTCAATGGCTGGATGTGGAGCGTCGTTCATGCATCGTCCAAAAACGTCGTGTGTATAGCAGCTCTCATCACCAAGCCAAATCTTCTGAGAATGACCCTTTTGAGAACTAATTAGTGTCGCGCGCTCGCTCTGAGCTAGTAATGCAAACGTGCGGCGGCCTCCAGGAACACAGAAGTAGTACTACTGGCAGCCCCGGTGGCTGGTGCAGCACACGCAGCCCGAGTTGTCGGCGTACGAGGGCCGTGCCTAGTGGTGCCTATAGTGGGTGCGCCCGAGGGGCACGGACAGTGCCATGGGCTCGGGGCGTGCCGGTCGCGTCGCAGCTTATATGTGTCAGCTAGCGCGTGCCGCCACTCCCGCGCAGTTCAACAATGTATCTCCGTCCGTCCGTCGTCGGCGGTCGATGTCGCGAATCTGGCTCGTCAGTACAGTCCAGTCGGTCTCGGGCCATGGTCTACGTGCAGTGCACCGATATTTGGCGATCTAGGAGTATCATTTTTACGCGCATACGCCAATTGTCCGCCAGTTACTCCACTGCTGCAGGCGTACGCATGAGAGCGGCGCGTACATCATCCCCTTCCCGTAATCCCACCCCAGCCCACATGATTGCCCAGCACCAGTGCACCACACGAGCAAAGCAAGAGGTTGTTGCGATGAGGTTGCATGTTAGCGCATCCACCAAAGTCAACAAGGAACTCAAACCAGTATCTCTGATTGAGTAGTACTCTCTCCCGTCCTCTTTACTCCGCACATTAGCTTTGTCTAAAGTCAAAGTTTATTAAGTTTGATCAAATTTATATTAAAAAATATTAACATTTATAACATCTAATAAATATAATATGAAAATATATTTCAAGATGGATCTAATAATAAATGTGTTGTTATGTGAATGTTAATATTTTTTTTATAAACTTGATTAAAGTTGGATGAGATTGACTTCAGCCAAACCTAATATGCAGAGTAAAAAAGACCGGAAGAAATATACGTGCGTGTGTGTATACTAGAGCCTACAGAATCGTGGCACATGGCTAGGCCGCGGGGGTACTCACTAGTGGTAGTAGTAGCATCGTAGCGCAGCACCGGCGACCGTAGCGTGAGTATCCATCCGCTAGTTAACATTTAATTGATGCCCGCGCCCTGCCAAAAACCGGTTCGATAGGGGAACATGTCGTCCACCCACTCCGCGGACTGGACGGACAGCGGAGGAGGAGAGGGGAGAACCCCCGGTCACATGGGCGCGCCCCTCACACGCACCGCCGTTTTGTACCCAGTTGGCCATTGCATCCATGGTCCAGTTTCCGTGCAACTCCAGTTATTAGCAACAGGAACAGACTCGCCATAACTCGGCGCATTCACGCCTACAGGAGTATCAGGACACGAGAAAGAATGTGCGCTGCGCAGCGCAGAGATCCATCCACCCGCCCATCTTTCAGACAAAGAAACGAGCCTACTGCCGGGGCTAGGCGGCAGCAGCAGTAACGTATTGGTCGGAGGAGCGAGTATTGAACGGGCGACGGTGGCGCGGCACGCAAAGCGACGGCTCGGTTCGGACGAAAAGGAGACAGGGGGTCATGTGTTGCGCGCGAGGCCGTACGGTCCGGTCCAGTCCAGTCCAGGCTAGTGCCTTTTCCGCCTCGGCCCCCTGGGCATCATGCTGCCTTTTCGTTCAGCTGAATCCACTGCGCTCTCCTCCGCGGCGAGCTCACAACCACTACTACTCCCAACCGACGCCGACGAGCCGTCCGTCGCCGGCCCACCGCCGGTGCCATCGGTGCGGCGGAGCAGGATCGGATCCCCCGTGGAAAGGAAACTTTTTATCTCACCACACTCGACTCATTCCCGTCCACTCGTATAGAATCTACGTACATCGCCAACCGTTAACTAAAGAGAGGCGATTTGTTAACGCACACCCGGCCAAAACCGCCGCGTCCTCCAACGCGGCGGTGTGCGTCTCGTGATCCATTCCATTCCACCGGAGACCTGCTACTAATCCAAGCGTTTTCGTAACTTGTAAGGCTGGTCATAGTGGAAGTAACATAGGTAGTAACATAGATGACACATAAGCAAAAATGTTGATGTGGCAAGTAGTTAATGAGGAGAGAGGCAAATAGAGTAACCTAATATGTTACCATCACATAGCGCTTTCCAATGCAAAATGAGTCTACAAGACAATAAATGAACATGTGTATGTTACTACACATATGACACTTCCCACTATAAGGATAGTAACATAGAGTAGTAACGTATGCATGTTACTCCCCACTATGACCAGCCTAATGGATTCTTTCACTCTTGGACGACTACATTACATTATTGGTCTGTCTCCGGCTCACGTTCTGCCGGCTCCTCCACGTCCCCTTGCGGCCTTGCCCCAAACAAGACACGGACGCGCCTTTCCTCGGTATACGCCTCCGCACGCCTCGTGTGTCCCTGACAAAAAGCCCAACTGCCGATGCCCCAACGCCTCTCTCTCTCACCTTTGCAGCAGCAGCTCCGCCTGCAGCTGCAAGAGACACCCATCTCCTTTTTCTAACCATTGCCCCATATTTTTCCACCTTTTTCTTCCTTT
>NC_041382.1:708677966-708684875 GCF_002162155.2 Triticum dicoccoides | reverse complement strand
TGCGGTCTGCGGCCGAATGCTGGTTGTTCGACGAAACAATCCTATTTCTTGCCATCTGCTTGCTTGATCTGCCCCCCTGCAATGGCTGGGAGCTTCGACGGGAGGGTACCAACCAGGGGCGTTGAGCAGGTGGGTAAAAAGCTCTTCTTCCTGCTCGATTTTTCTTCTGGCCTCCCGTCCCCTCGTGAATCTGTTTGGTGCCCATTTCTTACATTTCTTGGCTGATTTAGACTCTACGGATTATTACAAGGCCTCAAATGCTTTTTTCTTTTTTACTTTGACTTGACCATTCTCTGTTTGCTTCAAAACTGGTCAGATTTGCAGATTCCACATTATTCCCGGGTTAGATGAGCCAAGAATGTAAATCTGATTCTGACGGATTACTTCTTCCTCTCATTTTCCAGGCCATTGTTGCTCTCAAGAAGGGCGCGCATCTCCTCAAGTGTGGCAAGAGAGGGAAGCCCAAGTTCTGCCCTTTCAGGCTGTCTTCTGTGAGTACTCCTATTTTTCTGCCTCCTGTGGATGTAGGAGTAGTATAAAGCTGAGGATTTAAATCAGGGAGCATAGGATGTAAATTATTTAAGTTACTGCAGACAAGCTACCCTCATCCTCTGGACCTCTGCAGTCACTCGCATGTCAAGCGCAATCATTATACATTTTACTATTTTGACTGCGGACTTCGCAGCTCAAACTGTCTCAAGTACACAGATCTGTCACTGTCATGGGGATTTTCCTGAGTTTCGCAGGCAACAAAGTTATGGTTGATATACTAATCCGCACCTACTAGCTAGTGTTTTGCATTTCTATTCTTTGTAAATGCCCAACCGCGATCGGTGTCACTAACCTACTAGCTGTTAAAGTTTCGACAGTAAATAAATGGGTCTAATCAAACTGAAGTATACAGCTTGGTCTTTTCCTTTTAGTTTATCACTATGACCTATAAATCTGTAGCAGGGTGAACCGCTATGCAACTAAAATCCATCTTCCGGTCATGACAAAGTATTCTTCTTCTTCTTGCAGGATGAGAAGACACTGGTGTGGTACTCGAAAGACAGGGAGAAACACCTGAGCTTAAATTCTGTTTCAACTGTAATCCTTGGCCAGAAGACTGTACGTAATTCCTTACCCCTGAACAAGTTATTGTGTTATCTATGTATCATATAATATTACTAGTTCTAAGGATCTCAGAATTTTGCAGACAAACTTTTGTCGTCAGCGTTGGCCTGAGAAAGAACATCAATCCTTGTCACTCGTATACAGAAATGGCGAGTGCTCACTCGACTTGGTATATCCCTTGCCAGATATTATGTCAGTTCATTTGTGATTTCAGTGTCCATTGTTCCTCACCGGTATCACATCTTCTAAAAATCTTGCTGACCCAGATCTGCAGAGACAGAGATCAAGCTGAGTGCTGGCATCTTGGCCTGACAGCCTTAATATCGGGTCCTTCTAGTCCATTTTCATCAGTTGGGTCAAAGAGCAGCAGGCAGATGACCAGTTGCACAAGTACTCCCCGCAGCTATATCCAGCGAAAGAGCAAGCTATCAGCTGTGCACGACACACCCAGGCACAAGCAGGTTAGTTCCAGAACTTACATGGTGATATCTAAGTGAACTTTATTTTCGTTTCAGAAAGATTCATGTGGTCAACTAGGTCTATCTAAACTTTGGATTCAGTGCATGGTCCAATGGACAAACACAACATTGTTAGGTTCTACTACTGAGGTGTGTCAATTTCAACAAACCATTCTCTCTCCAGTTAGCATGATAAGTGCAATTGGTATCAATAAATATCCGCATATAAATTATTGCACTTACCACTGAACTGTATTTTTTCAAAAGGAGTGGCATCTTAAGAGTCGTTAATGCTTAAGTGTGTAGATATTTTGCTGGATGTTCTCTGTCATTTTGTAGTGTCCTCTGTGGATTGATCCTTCGTTAATGAATTTCTTCTTGAAGGTATATCCATCTTATGGGAGTCCTAGGATGACACAGAAAGATTTATTTGGTGGTTACCTTGATTGCTCGGAAGCATTATTTTACCAAAGACAGCGAACATTTTCTGATGTAGACTCTTACCTGGAGAGGCTTAGTCCCAAGGTGGCAAATCCAGTTAGACATAGTTTGAAGGACATTTTGGTTGCTAACAACAAACATAAGACACAGACCATTAGTCGAACACCTAAAGTGAAAGCATTTGAAGGGCCCCGTGCAGCATGCAGACTGGATTCTCTGAAGGATGTTTTTCTCTGGGGTGATGTTGTTGGCAGTACATTAGACAGTGAAGATATTCCAAAGGCACTTCCGAGGTTAGTGGGATCAACCAAAATGCTCGATGTACAGAGCATTGCTTGCGGGGAGAATCATGCAGCCATAATAACCAAGCAAGGGGAGGTCTTCTCCTGGGGCAAGGAGAGTGGCAGGAAACTGGGACACAAGGTAAATGACAGCGCCCAGTGTCCTAAAATGGTCGAGTCCCTTGCCTCTGTACATGTGAAGGCTGTTGCATTTGGTTCAAAGCACACCTGTGCAGTCACAGTTTCTGGCGAACTTTTTGAATGGGGTGAAGGAGCTCATGGCTTGGGTCTGTTGAATAACTGGCATGGAAGGAACCAATGGTTACCCCATAAACTGTTTGGCCCTATGGACAACATTTCTGTGTCGAAAATTGCCTGTGGCGACTGGCACACAGCTATTATAACATCTTCTGGTCAGCTATTCACATATGGGGATGGAACATTTGGTGTTCTTGGTCATGGGGATAGACAAGGAATTGCTAGGCCAAAAGAAGTAGAGTCCTTGAAAGGGTTACGGGTGAAATCCGTGGCATGCGGGCCATGGCACACAGCTGCCATTGTTGAAGGAATGAGCAGTGTCAAGTGCAACGCTCCAATTGGCAACCTGTTCACATGGGGAGATGCAGATAAAGGGAAGCTGGGTCATGCTGACAAGAAGATGAAGCTTGTACCAACATGCGTCGATTCACTCATCAGTCATGATTTTCTTCAGGTATCCTGCGGGATGGCTCTGACTGTCGCGCTTACTTCTAATGGGGTGGTATTTACCATCGGAAGTTCCAAACATGGGCAACTAGGGAACCCACAGGCAGATGGTGAATCTGTTTGCACTGTTGGAGGAGTACTTAAGAATGAGTTTGTGATAGAGATATCATCTGGTTCTTCCCACGTAGCCGTGCTGACTATGAACGGAAAGGTTTTCACCTGGGGTAAAGGTGCGGACGGACAACTTGGTTTAGGTGACTATGCCAATAGGAGCTCTCCTACTTTAGTAGAGGCATTAGAAGGTAGACAAGTTCAGAGTATAGCTTGTGGCTCCAATTTTAGTGCTGCAATCTGTTTGCACAAGGGTATCTCAGTGAAGGACCAACCCATGTGCAGCAGATGTCAGATGGTTTTTAATTTTACTAGAAAGAAACACAACTGTTACAACTGTGGTTCCATGTTCTGCAACTCCTGCAGTAGTAACAAGACCGCAAACGCAGCACTTGCGCCAGACAGGAACAGAAGGTATCGTGTCTGCGATGCGTGTTTCTGTCAACTAGAGAAAGCCTTGTACTCTGGCGAAGTCAAGCCACAGCCAAAGATCAGCAAAGGAGAAATGTTTAAAGCAGAAATAATGGCATACACACCTAAGTTGTCACGTTTGTTCAAGGAAGCAAACCTCATTGTTGAAAAGATGGCTTCAGTACAAGGTCCCAATCAAAGAAATGTGGACTCTGCCGTTCCGATACAAGTGAAAACTCAAAGATGGGGGCAAGTTGAGTGTCCCGCCCAATTTTTATCTGCACAAGACAATTTCAGACATCAGCTGGTGCCAGATAATCAGATGTCTGGTGTCTCTTTTTCCCAAAGAATGCATGATGCTGTAGGGTTGAAGGCTGGAAACCCTTTGCGGCAGTCTACTGACAGCCAGAGAGATGAACTGAGTATGATGGAAAGAATACTCACGGAGGAAGTAAAGCAGCTGCGATCACAAGTAATTCTTTTTCCATTGCTGAGCAAATTAATTGTTTCCCCCTTTGAGAACTGAAGAACGCTGATATTATTATTGTTGTTCAACCTGCAGGTCACGACTCTTGCAGAGCAATGCCAGCAGAAAAATCTTGTAGTCCAAGTGTACAAACAAAGACTTGATGAAACATGGCTAATTGTTAGGGATGAGGCTGCAAAGTGTAAAGCTGCCAAAGATATCATAAAGGTTCTGACTAATCAGGTATGATCTCCATGTAACCTCATTACACGGTATTGGTAGTTTCTTTTCCGGTAACAGATAACTCATATGCTGCATGATGGATCACTCATTGCTCCCCCTTGATATATGACCTGTTCGGCCGTTGTAAACTGTGCAGTGCAATGCCTTGTCAGCGAAACTTTCAGTTGGCCAGCAACCAGAGAACTCAAAGATGACACCTAATAGCATCCCGGAACAAGCACCGTCACCAGGTGCCACAGATAGATCTTTAAGTCATCAAAATATCGCCAGAACATTCGACCGTGATGGCTACACCACCGAAGCAGACTCCGTGGACACTCCTGTTGAGGGTGTTATAGAGCAGATTGAGCGAGGGGTGTATGTCACACTTGCCGTATCCCCTGGTGGAAGGAAAGACATAAGGCGGATAAGATTCAGGTGAAAACTATGAAGCCTTACCTGTTACCGTTGATGATTATTATTTAGCTGCCACTATACTTATGTGATAATCTCGGTCTGCAGTCGGAAGCATTTTGGCGAGAAGGCAGCTCAGTGCTGGTGGGAAGAGAACAAGAGCAGGGTATATGCAAATTATAGCAGCGTTGAGCAAGTGGCAACACCACACCCGAACCGCGCTTAATGGCGACGACCGGTAACATGATTGTACAGAGGTAACCGGTGCTACCAATGTTAACTGACCAAACTGAACAGTCTTCAGCAAGTAGGCCTACTTGTGCATGAAGCTGATGGAATTTTGTAAGCTGATACCAAGTGATCTGATCTACCATTTGCTTTGTACAATGGAGGGCAGTCAAGACTTACTCCCATAGATCTGATCTACCATTTGACCTGAGCACTACTGTAGATATGCTTCCGGTAGGAATTGGCGCGACGGTATCTATCAACCTATGTGGATTTAGTTGCACATAGGTTTGATGCTGATGAGATGGGAACACATGGTTGCGACCAATATGGTCTCCTGTCGTGTTCCTGATTGGAATGTCAATGTGTCATTGATGAAGAAAAACAAAGCTGATGCCGCATCAGTTCTGAATCGAACCTTGATGATCAGTATATGATTTCTGTTCCGACGGAGGACGAGCTTAATACAAACCCTCGAAAGCTTCATCCTCCCACGGGCCGCAGCAATGGCGAGCGCCCGCGCCGTCTTCGCCGCCCGCCGCCGCTCGGGCCGAGATCCAGTGCCTTGCTGTGGTCTCAAGTCTCCGCGCGCATTGCCCCCCAACCATCCACCGTCCAAATCAATCCTACGGCCAGCAGCGCCGGCTGCACCTCTAGGGTGATCTCAGTCCGGCGGCGTGCGATGGAGAAAACGGCCTCGAAGGCCCTCTCCACCACCTCCGGCTACTCCCTCCGCCCCGAATTCGACGGCTCACTCGCCCCACCGACGGCCCCCTTTGACAGCCTCCTCTGCCCCCTCCGACGACCCCATCTGACACCTCAATAAAGTGGGCTTCTTTACCGCCGGTAGCTACGAGCCCAGCAATGATTCAGAGTAGAACATGGGTTCAGCCGTCGCGACTCAGAGAACAAAGAACAGAGCCCAATTTCTTCAGGCAGAGAACAGAGCAGAACATCGGTTCAGGTAACGTAATACTCCCTCCGTTCCAAATTACTCGTCGTGGTTTTAGTTCAAGAACTAAAACTAAAACCACGATGAGTAATTTGGAACGGAGGGAGTACTAGATAATACAGTTCAGTTCATCGAAACAGCAGCAGATCGGCAAACGGCAGTATTACAAGGCTGTAAACGACACAACACAGTTTAGTTCAGTTCAGTTCAGTTCAGTTTAGCAAACACCACCACTTCAGTTCAGTTTAGCGAACATCAAGCAAAAAGGAAAACCTGAGTCATACTTATGTACAGGTACAGGTCTCAATACTACCACCCGTGCACTTTTAATACATGGGCATTCAGTTAACAGGTTCAGGGAAACAACAACAGAAAGTTTAACACATTACAGATTCTTTTGTAGGTCTGAACAAACTAATTTTTGAAGTACTTAACATTGAAAATTGTTCTTACATAAATTCATTCAAGTACGTAGATTTGGCCCTTTTACTTGTACACTTAGTCCACAAAAGACTGTAGTCAACCCTGTCCAAAATACTAGTCAAGACTGCCCACAATACTAGTATCTAACAAGCTTATACATGCAAGAACATATCTTCATCACAAGTGGTAGCTGTCAAGAGTTGCGTGTCACTCATGATCGTGTTGCACTCTTGAAACTCCATATCTGCTCCTCTATCGCGGCCATCCTTCTCCACTCCTACTTGAGGCTCTACACCATCATGTTTCTTTTGCTGATGCAATAAAAGTTCTAGTAAGTAGTTTAGGAATGAATGGTAACAAGATATCACATATTGCTACATATCTTTGCTCTTTTATTTTTTGGATGCAACAATTTTAGTTGGCTGGCGCTTCCCTTTGAGTAACTTAGCAAGCCGAGTTTTCTTTCTCCTCATTTCTTTTGGTTGAACTTCTTTTTTCTTTAGCTTTGCAGCACTAAGAACCTCATCTGTTTGTTGCACATTTGGGTCAACATTTTTTTGGCCATTGCATGGCTTATTTGCCGCATTATCCAACAATAAACAACATTCTAGTACATAATTATTACATCGCTCATCAACCCACAAGCTAAAATTCAACACAATTGCTCATCAAACATAACAC